>NW_028258325.1:27062890-27366875 GCF_053883595.1 Heterocephalus glaber
TCTAGAAAACACTTAAGTTAGTCATTACAGTTGTTTATATCTCTCTCCTCCTCTAACATCTGATATCTGAGTCAGTAACTATCACTTTCTGGATTTCTCTCAATAGTCTATACAAGAACTTGTTTTGCTGAATTGGATAAATAACTACTGCACATTGGACTCAAAGACTGAAAAAAGAAATCCAAAATATGTTGTTTCTCTGCTTCAAATCCTACAAATATTACATGACAAAAAGTAACAATTTAGACATAAAATTGTAGATTAAGGACCTTGACAATCTGGTGTGTGTGTGTTTGTGTGTGTGTGTGCCTCTTTGTGTGTTACCGGGTATTAAACCTAGGGTCTTTTCATGGAGCTCAATCTCTATCACTTTTCCTTATCATTTATTTTGTCACAAGGTTTCACTAAATCAATAAATTGCCCAGGCTAGTCTCAAACTGCAATCCTCCTACTTCAGCTTCATGATATACCACACTAGGCCATGATTCTTATTTGTCACATCATCTCTTTCTATTCCCTTGTGCTTGCCATAACCTCACTGTGCTATTTTTTAAAATTTTTTTAGCTCAAACACTACTTTCTCTCTGATGCCATTCCTAATCACAGCCCTTGACAAAATTAATCTTTTTGCACTCAGAGAGGAAAAAATTTCTATCTCTTGCCCATATTTTTCACACAAGGTTTTATATTTTAACCATTTATGTCCTTTTCTTATCTTTTGTCCCAAACTGAAATTGTCCAGTGAATGAATGAAATGGTATGCAAAATAGTTAACTTCAACTGAATGCAACCTGCCTATGATTGAAGGGAAAGGCGAATGGACAATATAACAGAGAATAGGTGACTTACTTTGAAAACACTGCCATTAAAAGACTAAAACAAAGTACTATGTGTTAAGATCAATGTATGTGTGCACAATATGCTGTGTAATATACTAGTATGGTAAGCCCAAGTAGATGTATATTCCAAAATTTGACTTTAAGATGGCAGAAATAACCCTGTGCTAACCCCCCCAAAACCAAGATAAATTGGTATATTCTTAGTGCAAAGAAAGACTAAAAAATAATTCATTCATGGATTTGTCACCTATGGTCCCTCACAAGATTAAGGAATAGCATGTTCCTCTTTGGAAAGAGAAGTGGAATGATGCTCATTCACTTAAGTGATAAGTACTGTAGCTTAGAAGTTCTCTTCCTTTCTTGCTCATAGAACATTTATATGCCAATGTTTACATATCATTTGAATATTCTGAGATCACAATTCTTTTCCACTCATTTGTTTATCTCTCATATTTAGCAATTATACTTCTTTGATAAAAAACAAACAAACAAGGTTATTTCACTGTATCTAGAGAGATTAAGAAAATTGTTTTCTTTCCAACATCAAAAAGACCAAATTTTGCTATCTATGATCACCTCAGAATAATTGTGTTGCTATGTTGGAGATGATCTGGAACAAAGGGTACAAACAGGTCATTTCTCCTAAGGCTATTGAAATGCTCAACAGGAAACTTGAAGCACTGAGTAGGCTCATAATATCTTTTTTTTTGTATTAAATTCTTTTATTGGTACATTGTAGGTATACAACACAATTACATTTCTCATTGGGAATTGTACCTTTACATAATGCATCTTGGTTCTTATTTTTTCCCCATTCCTAGCCCTCCCTTCACTCCCTACACCCTTCCCTATTTACAAAGACTTTATTTCTATTTTTTCCATTTCTCATCATTTTTCCTTTCCCCTCTTTCCTTTCCCCTGCCCCGCCCACTACCCCTACCCCTTTGGACCTTTTCTTCCTATTTTACATTATCGATTATTCATTCTAATCATTGGTATATTTTAAGTGTACAATATAATGACATTCATCATTGGAAATTTGCACCTTTACATATTCTCTCTTGATTCTTATTTTTCACCCTTGCTCAGCCCTCCCTTCATCCCCTCCAGTCCTCCCTATTTACAAAGATTTTGTTCTTATTTTTCCATTTTCTCATATTAATCCCATTCCTTGCTATCCTTTCCCCTAGCCCTCCCACTTCCTTTCCCTTTGCCCCCTTTCTTCCTATTTCACATTACCTATTATACATTTAGTCCTTATTTACACTTTCAGTTTCTCACACCAGAGAAACTATTCGGTATTTACACATATGTGTCCTATTTATTTCACTTAAGAGTATGGCCTCAATGTGCATCCACTTAGCTATAAATGTCTCTAATTTCTCATTTTTTATGGCTGAGTAATACTCCATTTTATTAAAAAACCACATTTTCTTTATCCCATCTCCAGTTGATGGGCATTTGGGCTGTTTCCAAGTTTTAGCTATTACAAACTGTGCTGCTATGAACATGGGTGCACATATAACACTGTGGTATGATTCTTTTAATTCTTTGGGGAAGATCCCCAGCAGTGGAATAGCGGAGTCAAATGGGACTTCTAGTCCTAGTTCTTTGAGGTATCTCCATACTGATTTCCACAGTGGTTGCACCAGTCTACACTCCCACCAGCAGTGGAGCAGGGTTCTTCTTTCCCCACAGCCCCTCCAGCATTTGTTATTGGTTGATTTCATGATAGCAGCCATTCTTTCTGGAGTGAAGTGGAATCTCAGCGTTGTTTTCATTTGCATCTCTCGAATGACCAGTGATGTTGAATATTTTTTCATGTATTTATTTGCTATTTCTACTTCAGTTGCACATGAACTAGCGCAAACAATCAACAAATGGGCTGTCTTCTTATTAAAAGGCTTCTGCACAGCAAGAGAAACCACCAGCAGTGTGAAGAGACAACCCACAATGTGGGAAAAAGTCTTCACCTGCTCTTCCTCAGACAAAGGTCTACTATCTCGAATCTATAAAGAACTTAAAAAGATCAGACCTCCCAAATTTAAAGACCCAATCCAAAAATGGGCATCTGAAATGAACAGACATTTCTTAGATAAAGAAGTAGAAATAGCAAATAAATTCATAATATCTTATTCCCACTACATAACCTACATCAATCACATTTCCTCATCTGCAGAAAATGAAGCTAAAAATACCTGCTCCTTAGGACATTATAAAGACAAAATGATATACAAAGGTGCACAGCATGCAGTAGAGACTCAAAAATGTTTGTTTCTCTTCTCCATTTTTTCTTTTGTTTCTTACTTTTTTTTTTTTGGTACCAGGGATCAAACATGGGACCTTGCACTTGTGAGGCAGGCGCCGGAACCACTGAGCTAAATCCCCGGCCCCATTTTTTCTTATTTGTGTATACATAAGTACAGCAAAATTTAGAAAAACTTGAAATTGATTTAAAAGACCAATTGGAATTTTTGTGTTTGACATTAATTTTCTCATAAACATTGGTGAACAATAATTAGAGAGAAATTAGAAAAGAAAATTCTTAAATGTTCAGATCAGAAAAAAATTCTCATGTGATTTACACATAGCCAACATGAAAGAAATGGCTCTACCAATGTTGTCTGTGCTATGACTATCTTTCTCTATAGAGAGAATCATAATATTTTTCAGGATAGACTAACTTAAAGTTCAAACAAAAGTCATCCATCACACTTATTGATCAGAAGTGTGATAATTTATATATCAATTATTTTTTATCAGGACATCTTAGTGAACTAAATATTTTCTCTCTGTAAATTTCAACACTAGAAAGAGGCAGAAATGGGAATTCTTCACTTTTCCTATTAAACCACATGACAAAGAGGATGTTGAAGTGAGAAGTCAAAAAAATGAATTTAATATTAAGAAGAAAGTCACAGAAATACAATAGAAAATCTGTTACCTTATCTCTATGTTCAACTGCATAAAAAAACTTGCTAACAACCTTATTAACAACATAAATTATTTTACAACTTATCTAAACAAGAAATTGCTATTCACTTTCACAAAATTGTAAATAGCATTGTTTTAGTGAAACTATATCTTATTTTCATGCAACAAATGAAACCATTTAGGATTTTTATTTGTTTTTATTATGTTGAGAGGAGACTTCATTATTTTGGGGGATTTCTCATGTTTTTGCTTAAATTTTATTTTTTCTATTTTTATTTTTAATTTTATTTTCATTTTTGTATAGTGGTTGCTTTGTTTCACATTATTTTGTTTTGAAGTTTATATCTAATCAAGTATGTGGATTTCAGGTTTTTTTAAGCCTCAAGGACTAACAGGGTAGATGTGCTTTAATTAAGACAGCACAGAGTTTTTTAAATGTAATTAATTATATAAGCAGGAACTGTATTAATGTACAAGTGGAGTAGACTATAGCAAGAAGTAGAAGAAAGGAATTCTTAATTTGTCAGTGATATATAGTTTTTTTTCTTTGTGTTAAATACATCAGCTTGTATGTTAAATATATCACTTTTTACTATATCATTTATAAGTGAAATATTTTTTGTCTCAGCAATTGACAATGATGAATAAAAATTCATTTTAATTAATCTTAACTATGTGTAAGTCTCATCTTTGCTTCAGAATAGTGCTATGAGCTCTGTGCAGCTGATTTGATTTACTCTCATATGGGTATTCTACACATCAAACAACTGATGTGAAGATTATAGAAGGCACAACATAGGAAGGTTGCTTAGCACACTATCTGTTATACCTTAAGAACTTTATAAATCATGGCTGTAATCATCTTAACGAAAAAAATTGTAGATAGATGTTAATACTTATCTATTTGTGATGGGTTTGTACATTATATTTTCTATGTAATATCAAATAAAATGACAGCAATTTTAACCAGGTTTCTCACTCAGGAATCTGCTTCCTGGACTCATTTTTATCCATAAGTTTGGAATAAAGATTCCCTATCATCACTGAGGCAGAAAATAAAAGAAGCATAGATCCTTTGATAATTAGCAGTGGGATGATGAGTTGATAGACTGAAGAATAATAAAAACACAGGAATTATTTATTCAGTCATCATCCCTACCCTAATATGTGTATTCATTAAAAATACGTATATGTCAGATACCTCTGCATTCTAGAGTTAGAGCGATGAACATGAAATTCTCCTGATTAATTAAGGAGAATTTATGTTCAATTGGCTCAAACATTACATAGTAGATTATAATGTTTGCATTCTTTTTTTTCTTTTCTTCCTTTTAAGGGACATTATTCATTCACACTTCTTGTAGTAGCCATGGGACTTGACCATATACTCCACTAGAAGATATGGATGTATTGAAATCCTCTTGATTCTGGGCTTGGCCTTATAACACTGCCATCAGTGAAATGTGAGCGGCAATGATAGAACTATATTCAAGCAGATGTTTCAAATTGTGTTGAAATTCTCTCCTTCTGTAACAAGAATACACATGTCTGCATAATTAATACTTTTCAACTTGAAGCCTAAAAAAATAACTTGTGAAACAGAATCATACCCTTACCCACAGATTACCATAGAACTGAAATCTGAAGCATAAGTCCACAAAAGAACCATTGTAATTAAAAGCCAGATATAGTGGCGCACATCTATAATTCTAGCACTGTCAGAGGCTAAAGCAAGAGGATAGCAAGTTTGATCCCAATTTAATGACTTAGTGAGATTCTGTCTCAAAAAAATAAAAATAAAAATGAAGATAGTGGATTAAAGGCAGCTTGGACCCTTGAAAGGCCCCAATCTAGGAAAAGAAACAGCCATATTTTCTGGGAAGGGATTGGGGTTCATGGAAAATCAAGGGATCACATGCGGAGCATGAAAGTAACCATGCAAAACTCAGAAGTTCAGGTTTTTAGAAATAGTAGTGAATTTACTGAAGCAACATATTGTGCTGTTACAGTGCTGGTCCTTCAGAGAGGGAAAGGAACCTTCCCCTCTTATGCAGCAGTAGGAAGGAAGAAATAGCACTCTCCTGTGAGCACTGATTCTAGCTCAGAGTGGTGAAACTCACTGTGCAGACAGACTATCTGACAGAAGCAAATTGAACAGAGATGGAAGTCATCATTTCTTTCCTGGTTTCTAGGATTTGGGCAGGATGAGATTGGGAAACCTTAACAAGATGGAGAAAGAGCTGTACAATGAAAACTATAGTATTTTGAAGAAAGAGAATGAAGAGGACATTACAAAATGGAAAGGTTTCCCAGTTCCTGAATTAGTAGTAGTAGATATAATATCATTAAAATGGCAATGTACCAAAAATGATATGTACATTTAAGGCAATTACTGTTAAATTAAAAACAGCCTTTATCACAGAATGAGGAAAAATAATACTAAAATGTATGTGCGAACCATAGGAGACACAGAATGGCCAAGGCATTCTTAAGCAAAAGAGCAAAGCAGGAGGGAGCACAACTAGCAATTTCAGTTTATAGTACTGTACGTGGGGGGAAAAAAGAATTCAGATATTTTACGTACAGGTACAAATTCCCCATATGAATATGGTCATTATGTGTGGAAGTCATGTACTGATAAAAATTAAAGATTAAAAATTAAAAATATATATAATTACAAAGAAAAAAGCTGACTTAACTAAGATGTACATTATCCATTTTAAAATGGCTCACATTTAAAAGTTAGAAATTTAGTTGTTCCAATTAAGATATATTCTAGTATAAGCCATGCTGTTCCTTGATAAGAATATGGAAAAGACACATAAGCATTAAAAAGGGACTCGGTGATGTTCACAGAAAAAAAATAGACATAAACAGGTGAAGTAGGACAGAAGACATACACACAAGTAAAAAAACATGCACTTTCTGCCATATAATTTTTGACATAGTGGTCAAAAATGTATGCTACAGAAAAGATAGCCTGTTTAACAAATGGTGCTGGATTATCCACAGGCAAAAGAATTAAACTACATCCACATCTCTTATCCTGCACTATAATCAAAATGGACCAATGATTTAGTCATATCAACAGAAACTTTGTTAACTGATGGAAAATAATATATGGTTAACACTAGAAGCTATAGAAATATGTAAGGATTTCCTGAATAGAACTGCAACAATTCAAAATATAGATAAACAACAAATGGGACTACATCAAATTAGAAAGCCTCTGTACTACAAAGAAAACAATTAACAAAATGAAGAAAAAACCTACAGAATGAGAAAAATTGTTTTCCAGCCACTTTTCTGATAGAGGACAAATATTTATAATATACAAAGAGTTCTAAAAATTAATCCCCCCAAACCTACAATCCAATAAAAAGATAAGCAAATAAACTGAATGGACCATTCTGAAGAAAATAAGTACAAATGGACAATAAATATATGGAAAAATGTTCAATTTAGGCTTTAGGGAAATGCAAATTAAAATAATTCTGCAATTTCCTCCTACTCCAGTAAAACAGTCTTTCATTAAGAACACAAAAACAAGAGAGGTGAGGACATGGGGAAAAAAGGGACTTGTCCACATTGTTAGTAAGAATGTCAACCAGTACAACTACTATGGAAATCAGTATGAAGATTCTTCAAAAATGTAAAAATTGAACTTACACTTAATCCAGCTATATACCTCTTGGATGTATTCCCAGAAGGTTTAAAGACATCATACTATAGTGATACATGTATGCTCAGGTTTATTGGAGTGCAATTTGCAATAACTAAGCTCTGGAGATAGACTGAATGGCCATCAATGAGTGAATTGATAAAACAAATCTATATGTACATGTATGTATATATATATATATGATATTATGTATATATATGATATATGTATATATGATATGTATGTATATATATGTATATGATACTTGGCTATAAAGAAGGAAAAATTTGTGCCATTTGTAGGAAATGCATGGATCTTGAGACCATAATGTTAAGTGAAATCAGTCAGATAGAAAGAAATGTCATTTGATTTCTCTTATATGACAAACCAAAATACAAATAAATTAAAGAGTACAATAACGACACACTTTTAATGAAAGGGAAGGAAATCATGGAAAGATAGTAGGAGTTATGGTGGGGAGAGGAAAGAGGGACTCAAAAATGATCCAATATATAAATTTATATATAATACCATATATATTTATATACATATGGGTATATATGAATTATATGTGTGTATATATATATATATATATATGTATATATCCATGTGAAATTAGGCCCAAAAAGTGTGAAACTATGTATAGAAAATGGAGAATAATGGGAGATTTGAGATGATCAAGGTGTGTCATGTGCATGTAAAAATCTGCAAAACTGAAACCCATTCATTTCATCTTCAAAATGAAAGTAAATATCATGTATTGCATACATACACCAGTAAGAAATAAATTAGCAAAAGAGGAACCCAACTCTTTCTAATGTAACTTGTTTTGGTTTATGATCATCTAGAGTGCTAAAATGTCTTGACTGAACTCTGGACTTCTCATCAAGGTGTTTTGAACTATATATATCATTATAAATTAGTGCTTCAGAAGAGGAATGAATTTTGTGACTTTCTATTTTACCACCTTGCGAATATAACTAACTAGATTTTGTTGTTCAACATATTATTCACATGTATGCTATATTTATAATTATGAAGGAAGCTATTGAAAGTGAATATACTAAAAATAATTTTAATATTTTATTCCTTTCTAAGTTAATATTTGCTGTTTTCTTTAAATTTTTAATATACAATATTAAAATGTTTTAATTTTTGAAAATGTTTGAATATTCAGTGTTCTTTAATTTTTTTTCTACATTTTCTTTCCTGTTTGACATGGAACTAACAAATTCTTTTTTTATAATCTTATCTATAAAACCAATAATGCCTCCAAACTTTATTTATGTTCTTCATTAATATTTCTTGTTAACATTATTTATTCCCCCCCAAAACAACATGGCATTTGATGAAATAAAATAGCCCCCAAACTTTAGTAGACAGAAAATTGTGGTTGATTATTCAACATATGCATTTAATGATTTGTTTTGGAAAGAATATGTTGAATTTATTTTTGCAACCACTTTTTCTAAATATTCCCCAAACCTAAGCCACCCATTTTAGAGAATTGCTTATATCACAACCAAATAAAGTAGAATTTCCCACATCATACAATAATGAAATTGATATACCCTCTACATTATTTTGTAAATATCTACTAAAGCTTTCATAGACTCATGATGCTGTAAGAATTAATTAATTAAAATAGTTTCTGAAATATTAAATGTACATTGACTATTTGCTCTTGCACAAAGATCTTGGCAATTTTTCTTTATTATAATGTTGTGTACGATGCCAATTATATTGCCAGTTACCAATAAATTCTTTTGAATTGACTTTTTATCCTTTTATTGCAGAAGATATTTTCAGTTTGGTTTTACTTTGTAACATAGACATGTTAGAAATATCAGGAATTGTTTTCAAGTTTGGCTTTTTCTACCTGCTTTAAAGATTACCTAGCATATCCCTTTACTTTTCCATTTGAAAAAATTACCCGAAAGTGACACTATTAGGTACTCACTCACTCAAGGCATCATTTGACTTAATAGAATGAATTTTAATGATTTGAATTTGCACTCAAATATGAATCTGTGCACCATTCAGCTTATACTCTCAAGATAAAGCATAAGAAATAAGTACAGAATAATGATTAAACAAAAAACTAAGTCCTAAAACTTTGATGAATCAAGTCATGGAGTTTGTGTTTACCCGCACATCTCCTTATTATATTAGCTACCCTACTACATTTGAGTGCAAGCATATCACATTCATAAGACAGCATATATTGAAGATATAAAAATGCTTAAAGATGTATGATTTTTTAAAAACAAATTCATATTATGAGATTTGGGTTTTTTTTAAAGCTAACCTACAAGCAAAACTGTAGCTAGTACACAGAGTTCCTAAATCCTAGGTTAGTTCTCTTTGCCTAAAGAGATCCTGACTCAATAATACCGTCATGCAAACAGTTGCTGAAAGAGACCTGAATTTTATCGGTACATTATTTCAAATAGAATATATAATAAAATGATCAGTTATTCTCTAAGTTTCAATGTTTCTTTTTCTCTAGTGCAGAAGATTCCCTATTTTTCCTTCTTCCTGCATATTTTATTTTCTTTCAGTACAGGTGTTTGGCATTTAGATTTTGCTCAAAAATATTTATTAAACTTAAAAATTTGAATAATGATGATCCCTTGCATTGTAGTATCATATTTTCTAAAGGGACTCTGAGAAGACATAGTCACTAATGAGGATTTACATTATTTATGTGATTGCCTAGTTCAAGACAGTTTTTAGGGAGAAGAAAATCCTTGAATGAAGAATATTTTTAATGAAAGTTCTTTATGTGCATCTGTAGTTTTTAAGCAGGACTGCAAGCATGCGTGTTTCCATCTGGACTCAGCACTTCCTACATCCTAATAGTTCTCATTTTTACCCACATCTCCCAAATTATTGGGGAGGAGGAAGCAGCTGCATCAGAGAAGTCTTTGGTCCCTTCTAGCTGTTGCATTCACTGAGATTTTCATATGCTATACTTCTAATTAAACTTCTTGGTGCTAATTAAAAATGAGGATAGAACAAATGCCACTAGCTGAATCCAGACTCCCTTCTGTTAAACTTAGTGAGCTATACAGGCCTAGGCCTTTGCATTTTTCCCGTAATTAGAATTTCATTGACACTCATATACTGTCAAGTGTACTTTATCATCAGCTCTGTAAAAATAATTTCTGATAGTAGATCAGAAAATACCTGTCTCCTGTAAGGTGTGCATAATCATAACCCTTTTTTCTGCAGTGCTGCAGCGTCCTGAAAATCTGTGGCTTAGCAGATGGTTTGATGCAGCGTGTAATTTGGCATGCTATGTCTATCAGCCTGTGGTAACCCTTAGGCATTTTATTTCTGCAGGAAACAATGATGATGGCAAGGACAACATGTGGTGACCCATGGGAACATAATCATGTTAACTACTGACTCTGCAGAAACTTAACATGTGGCATTGTTAGCATTTTCTAAGAAACCAGCATCTATTAAACAGACATTTGTTTGACTGTGTTAGATTGCTTCTGGTTGGTTTGTTCTTTCTTCCATTAAATTTACCAAGGAATGTATTGCAGCAGTGTGAAATTGGAGGTCTGTCAACTGATCAGCTTCACCTCTGCTTCACACACCAATAACTTCAGCTCATGTTTGCAAGTTTTTCTATTCTCCCATGCAATTAAAGGACCATTTTTTTTTCTTGTTTTCTATTAATGCTGGGTGGCCTTAAATTACATTCCAAAGAGGATAAAAAGTGTCAAGAAGGCAAACTTACAAGTCTTGTGGTAAGAATGACATATGCATTAGAAATACAGATACTTACATGTGAATATCCTGAAGAAGAAAACAATAAGAAGTTGTTCCTTTTCTATATTGAAATATTTTCAGGTGACTCAATTTTAAGTTTTTAAAAATATGAATATTATATGTAAAGACAAGATTGTCTTCTTTATTTTTTTTTGAAAGCAAATTACAACTCTCTTTCATTAAAAAAAAGGATCTTTAGAATGAAAAATAAGCTATTAATTTAAAAAAATTTGCAAGTCACTTTCTTGTCTCTCGGACAAAATACCTGACTCCACAATATAAAGGAAGATAGGCTTATTCCTGGCACAGGGTTTCAGAGAGCTCAAGTCCATGGCAGGCTTGCTTCAAGGTAGGGCCGCGTGGTAGTGGGCATGGTGGAAGAAAGCTGCTGAATTGATGGCAGCCAAAACACAGAGAAAGACAAGAAGATGCTGGGACCAAGAACATATCCTTCCAGCTCTCCCAACGAGTGACACACCTCCTTCGACCAGGATTCACTTTCTAAGAGCACATTCAGCTATGAACTGGGCAATGGTGCCTATAGGGCCCCAATCACCTTCAAAAGACCTTACCTTTGAGTACATGGGAATTTGACAAGGACATTTTAACTCTAAACCATAACAGACTTCTAAATAGACAGCAAAGAAAGCACAATGCGCATTGAATTTAGTTTTTACCCTGTCTTTCTATAAGTTGTCTATTTTCCTGTCCCTCTGTTGCTACATTTAAAGTAAAATCTTAGAAGAGAAAATCTTGAATGTTATTTTCACATCTTAGCTCTGTGAAAACACTGGGGCCTGAATAAATCACTGAAAGCATTTTTATATCTTTGCCTGAACTTTCTTTAATGTGGAGAGAGATGAACTTGCTTAATTCTGCAGTAGGAATGTGAATTAATTTTTCTCTCTTTTTGTATTAGTACACTTAAGCAGTACATAATGAATATATTCATTATAGCTGCTTAGAACATATCCAAGACACATCTTAATTCTTTTTTACTTTCCGTTCCCCTCCTCCCTCCTCCCTTCTGACATCTTAGTCCCTTTCCCATTTGCAAAAGATCTATCTCCTTATTTTCTATTATCTACGTTTTACTTTACTCTTTCACTTAGTTATGTAAAGAAGAGTTTTTAAATGATGGCATCAAATGCTTTCCAAGATGTATGCCAGGAACAGAAATGAGAACAGAATAAACTTTTATTTTTGGTTATCTCCATTTTTTATTGGTATATCTTGCAGTACATAATGTTTGCATTATCTGTCGGGAGTTGGCCCATGTACATAATGCATCTAAATTGGTTTTTTTTCAATCATTTCCCCCTCTGCCTGCCCCCTCCTTCCAGCTCTTCCTCTCTTTCCCATTAAGGAAAGGCCTAGCTTCATATTTCCTATTATCTATCATTAGACTTGCTCTTCATTTATATTTTGGGTTTCTCAGATAAGAGAAAAACCAAGCCTTCTCTCAAGGCTTGGTATTTTAAAAGACTACCTAGAAGGGAGATCCTCTTTAGCTATCATTCAAATTTAAATTTGTGTGTCTGATTTATTTCACTTTAGGAATGTGAACTATTCTTAATCCTATGGGTGACGATAAGAGAGGACCCCTGATATGCTATCTGAGGGCTGGTGACAGAGCTTTAGTATAGTCACCACACTGTGCTTGGAAAGCAGAAGCCTAAGAGTGATAAGGTGATACATCACTGTGGTTTAATTTCTGTTTTCTCATTGATGAGTGATGTTAATGCATATTGCACATACATCTTGGTCAACTGTATGACTTCTTTGCGAAGATGCCTATTCTGCTCCTTTGCCCATTTTTAAATTGGGTTATTTTCCTGCTATTGAGATATTAAGATATATATATATATATATATATATATATAAAATCTTACCAAAAATACAATTGGAAATTTCCTTTCATTCTATAAGGAGGTTGTTCACTTTTTGATTGTTTACATTTGCTATGTAGAAGCTTTGTGTTTGAAGTAATTCCACTCATCTAGTTTTTTAAATTTCCTCTGTATTGGGAAACACATCCTAAAATCATTTCACAGAACAAAGTCATAGATATTTTTCTGTATTTTCTTCCAATAGTATATTTTGGCCTCTTTTGCTTAAGCCTAGAATTTCACTTTTTAGAAATTTGGAATGAAATGAAGGTCTAAATTATTCTGCATGTAGTTATCAAGTTTCCCAATACCATTTTTTGAGAAGCTTCTCCTTTTACTACTGTATGTACTTGGCACTTTTTTCAAAAATCACTTGACTATAAATATGTGGATTCATTTCTAGGATTTTTATTCTACTCCATTGTTCTATTTGTCTGGTTATATGTCAGTGCCATGTTTGATTAACACAGCTTTGTATAATGTCTTGATTCAGGCAGTGTAATATGTACTTTTGGCTTTGTTATTTTTGCTTAAAATTGCTGTGTGTTTCACATCTTTTCTACTTCAACATAATTTTTAGGATTTTTACATATTTTTTTCAAAAAGTATCATTGTGGTTTTGCTAAGGATCACATTGAATCTATACAGTGCTTGGAATAGTACAGATTCTGTATTTTAATAAAATTAATTGTTCCACAACATGAACATATACAATTTTAAATTTGTGTCATTTTAAATTTCTTTCATTAATGAATGGAAAGAGAACTCTTGGAGACTGGTGGTGAATATTAAAACTATGATTTACCAATCTCTTTCTTGGCTAGATATTCAAAGATAATAAAATCAGTATGTCACAGAGATATTAATCTACTCATGTTCATTGCCGATCTTGCAATAGCCAGGATACAGAACAAATCTAAGTGACTCAAACCTTATTCTAATGTTTTCAGAGAATATAATATGTTTTGCACTGCAGTGTAGCAGGTAAGCTTAGGCTCAATTATACTAATAGTATTTTTGGACACAAGCTGAAGATATGAAACTTGAAGTGGGACTTAAATGTCTAAAAAGTGAAACACCATCACCTCTTCCACGCATCATTAACTCAGTATTGACTTTTCTTACTGTACTATGATGGCTACTTCTTATGAATGTGTGAAAATGTAACAAAGGCTCTTAAGTCTTAGTTTGTAGTCAGAATCCCCAGGTTAAGAAAACAAATTCTGTAGACTACCAATGGCCCTATTTGCACAAAATCCTCTGATCAAACATGATGCCTTTTTAAGAGATTTAACCTCCAGCCACACAGTGTTGAAGATACAGTATTCCTATTTCTTTGTCTTCTTATGTCTAATAATGTCTTATTCATCTTGTATTATTTCCCTTACTCTATTAGTCCTTTACTGTTGCCAATATTGCAATACTACAGTCTGGATACACTTTAACAAAGACGAATATACTTTGACTCATGATTCTGAAAGCCTAAATTCAAGGCACCACATCTGATAATGGTTTTCTTGCTGAAAGAAGCCCAAGGGAGTACAGGAGGTTATATGGCAAGAGGCAGGGAAAATGCATGCACATGTGCTAGTTTCTTGCCTTATTCTTAATTGTTAAACTTTAAAAAAATTTTATAAACAAATTAAGAATTCACGCCAAAATAAAAAGACAAAAACAATAATTACCTTCATTTTTGAAAAGAAAATTTTCTGTTGTTATGTTTCTCTTTTTATGCCTATAAAGCCATTATTATTCACTCAAGAGGCCTCCACCTTAGTTCCTTTATCTAACCCTAGTTAGGCGGAGGCTTAACTCTGAACTCACAGCTGGGTTCAGATTTTATTCTGTTAATACCTCGCAATGGAGATTAAATTCCAACATGATTTTCAGAGGCTCAAACTACATCAAGCCATAGACTTACTCTATCTCCAGTATGAACTTTTTCAAGCATGTGTGACAGAGACAGGACAGGGACTTATCTTCTGAGCATCTATGGAATGTTAAGTTTTGCCTTTTCCATTCACTCTCTCATGTGATGTAAGAGGAAGCAGACAGAAGGCCTTCTCTCAAGGCATGGTATTTTAAAAGACTACAGAGAAGGGAGATCCTCTTTAGCAATCATTTTGAATGGCTCAGGGCTTTGGAATCCCAAGGAATGGGAAAGAGCACAGGGAAAACAAAGGGAATTAGTGTAGAAGTTTCACTGCCAGTAGCAGTGTTCTCAGGAGCCTGCTCCACTAGGTTTCCCCAGAGTGTTCCTACTCAGGACACCCTCTTTGCCTTTTTTCTCATCTTCCTAATGTTCTTTCAACACATTCCTTTAGCTTAAGTTAATCCATTAATATTTTTTCAACTCACAATCAGGAATTCTGACGAGGAGAATTGATTCAAAACAATCTTATATGGATTAATAGAAGAGAAACTGGAAAAGAAATCTCTATAAAAATTTTTAAAGTAGGTTTTTGTATAGCAAAAAACAGGATGATAAAATTAGGTATTTGATATCTATGCAAAGAGTTAGAAAACTAAAAAAAAGGACTCATCACATATATACTTAGGAAAGAAATGCTTGTAACATTTGTTAATTCAGGACAGTCTTCAAAGGACATTGGATCGGTGCCTTCTATGAATCACGGACAGTGGTTGATGAAAATACAATGACTCCATAATTTATATCAGATTTAAATTTTGTGTCTATCCTACACTTTCTGTGTAACTTTGGTAAGAATGATTTTGAAATGATTTTGAAACTTACTAAACTTCACAATTAATAATAGAGAATAAAAATCCTTGATTATAAAACTTCCTACATAAATGAGACTTGCTTTAATTGTAATTATTTTTCACTGCTTTAATAGTAATGATTGTTAACATGTAAGGAGGAAGAAGGCAGAGTGTCTTCTCACAAAACTTGAGTTGATAACTGCAACACTTTGTCAACTATTACATAGGTTGTCAGATGCATGGGAAATGACACAAACCATACACTATAACGAGAATTCATAAAAGAGATCTAGGATAAATCTTATTTAAAATTTTATTTTATTACTACTTGTGTGTAGCACCTAATGTTTTACATTCCTTGTAGGAAGTAGGTACATGTACATAATACATCTCAATTCCTTTTCTATGCCCCCCCACATCCACCCATTTCTTGACCCACTTGCTTTTTTTTGTACATATTTGCAGTACACAATGTTTTCATTCCTTGTGTGTAGTGGGTACATGTACATAACACAGCCCAATTCCTTGTTTCATCCCCAGCCTCCCCAATCAATCACTTGATCCTCTTCCCCTTTGAGAAAGACTCATTTCCCTACTTCCTATTGGCTGTCTTTTACTTTACTCTTTATTGTTACTTTGAGTTTTGCATATATGAGAAATTATATGACATTTAAACTGTCATGTGATTTATTTATCTTAACCTTTTGGTCTCGAGATACAATTGTTTTCCTACAAATAACTAAACAATAGCAGTATTTAAACAATTTCTGCCTAGAGTGAAGATAGTAGGTTTCTTCCTATATTTTCCACAATTGTCTCAGTCAGCATGCATTCTTATATTGCTAGAATATAGACTGTACATCAGAAAAATTGTATTCTAAAACTGTTAATAATTTATTTCCCATCTCTGTCTTTTTTAATTTCTAAAATAAAATATCTTGGATAATTGCAATGAAAGCATAGTTCAAAACTATAGACAAATTGTCTAATATAAAATAATTTGCATAAGTTAGTAAATATGGAAATAAATTCAAACATAAATTTTCCCTTTCACTATAAAATAGATATCTAAACATGAGGTGAAAATCAAGGAGGACCTTGAAAGAAATTAATTTGTTGTTTTTATACTAAAGATTTAAGTTTAATAGTCTATGTAATAGCTTAGGTTTTAAATTTATTAACGTTCTTTGATCCCTTTATTTTCTTTTTTTGGTTCAGGTTTCATTTGATCTATTTATCAGCGATTTGACGTCCTAGTTCTGCAGCGACATCTTATGGAGCTACTTTGCAAAACCATTTAATAAAGTCTGGCAGAAGTGATCATTGTTCTAACAGATTTGATGCAAATAGGATTCCTGCCCATGCTTTGAAAGTGGCAGTAATTAAATCAATGCCATGAGCATTATTTCTCCCTCTGTATTATTGCTTATCTAAAATTTTCCTCTCATAGCTACTATATGATTTTCAAGACATTCTAAACTATGTACTACTATATGAAACATACAACATACAACATACAACATACAGTATATTCAAGCAAGGATAGTAGAATGAAGCTGTTGGAGAAACAAGACAATGGCAAAAGATCACAGAACAGCTGGCATTTGTTGGCAAGAGTTTCCCCTTAAAAATTTGTAGCAGAGCAATTCTTCTATTATTATTGTTTCTTTTCACTGATTGTAATTACCAGGAGTTGAAGAAAATGAAAAGGAAATTGAAGTCTTGGGAACTCACAGAAACAAACGATGACATTCCCTTGCATACATAAATTTTGCTATTTCTTCTAAGTCTGTTCATTTGACTGAACGAAGCACTGCATTAAGCTGTAGAAAAAGAATATTTTCATTTTCATATTTTTATGATTGAAGTCATATTGTGAAGATGTCTAATTTTTCCATACAATCATTTTACTATCTTTTAGAAAAATATAATTAGTAAATACCTCCTAAATAATTTCAAAATTAATAATTTTATTTACTTTTGTTTCACATTTATTGCTATAAGATATGTTAGAAAGAGAAATAACTTGGAGGCCAACCTTTGAGCTAGTCGGATTTCACTAACTGTTATTTACTATATGGAAAAAATGAAGTTTATGGCAGAAGTGCAAACTACTGTTAAGTAATTTCCATGTATTTATTGAGAGACAATAATGAAGAGGAAAAAATTATCAAATATATGACAATGAAAATCTTCCTGAACCTTGTCATTCAGTGAATGAAGCACAAATTGAATAGAACACCTCATTCTACCTGAACAAGAAGAAAAAATTCTATTATATACCTATGAAAACATAGTGGCTCTTCTATAATATTAGAATCATGGATGAACAAAGAATATGGTAAAGCATTATATAATAACTTGTGAATTTGCACACATATAAAAGTTACCAGTACATTACATTAATTATGATTTCATTTTAAGGACCCTAGACATTTTCATGCGACCCACAGGCATTCTTAAAAATAGTTGAACTGTAGAGGACCGTGTGTCTAATTGCAAGGTAAATCTGATTCCACATTTTAGAGATCCTGTGGAGAATGAGAATTACACGTCTATTATTGTTATGGCTTATATCTATTTGTTTCCCCAAAGCCTCATGTGCTCATTGTTGGGGCTTTGGGGAGATGACTAGAATGTGAATGTATGATATTGGATCATGGTTGTGTAATACTGAATTAGTCAACTGATTGGTTTAGCACAGTTCTGGGAATGGATGATGAATTTACTGAGAGGAAAAACCCATCCTGGGTTTAGGTGGCATCAACCAATAAGCTTGTAGCCTGGATGGAATAAAAAGATAAAGAAGAAGGTAGGCTTGCTGCTTCATGCTTGCCATGCAGTGAACTGTTTTTCCTCTATCCCCCTCTGCCATGCTGCCCTGCATTGAGGCTAGTTGACTGTGGATCGAGAGCTGTACAAACTGTGACCTAAAATAAACATTTCTTCCTTTATCTCATGGATGTCAGGTTTATGTACAGAAAGGAAAAAGCAACTAAGACAATTACCAGACCATTCATCCATTCATTCAATATATAATATATATTATATTATATATAATATAATATATAGCTATACATTGATATATATTGATATATAGATATATATTCTATATATAGATCTATATATTGAATATATATATATTCAATATATATTTTATATATAGAATATATATATTCTCTCTATATATTAGCATGCTTCATGTAGAAAGACATGGATAATAATTTATTTAAGATAATAGTTTATAGTTTATACTTCAGTCACATACAGTAAGATTGAATAATTTTAACTGAATAATGGCATATTTACTAGAAAGAAATATTAGAATCTGAATTGTGTTTGGTAGGGAATAGGATGACTTTCAGTTCTGTGACCTAGAAGTAACAATCATTCAACAAATTGAAAAAGTATAGGAAGCAGTTAGGTTATCTTGAGTTGAATTAAAGGGAAATGTGAAGTGACAGTTGCATAGATTTTAGAATACTCCAAAGAGTAGTGTTAGACAAGTTACATTGTATAAAGTTCTTAAAGGTTATATTATAGAAAAAGATGACTATAATAAGTATAGTGCAAATAGTAAGCTATTGCAGATATGGACTCTTTGTAAAAGAATGCCACATATATCCTTTATAAAATTACCACAACTCTAATTTGTCAGTTTGAAGATGTTTTCTCAAACTTGAGTTAAATTCAATATTTTATCATTCGGAAACTGAATCTTCAAATATGGTAGTAACTTGCATCAGAAATAGAATTACTTCCTAGAGACACAGAAAATAACATTTCAGTATGTAAAAAAAAAAAAAAAAAAAACTGTACTCTGTATGGTAAGTTATACCAAAATGAATATACAATACCAAATGGACATATGTCACCAGTATGATACTGATAGGTGTCCCACTACCTCAGCAGCTATTGTTTATAGTAGCTGCCCTCTTCCTATCATGCCTTGCCCCCTCCCCTGTGTGACATCATGCCAAGATGGTTGCTCCCACCAAAGAATAAACCTTTCTTCCCAGCATGCCCCTGTTCCTGCCTAGAAAGTAACCTAATACTCGCTCACCTCCTACCATCTAGTGACATCAGCAGCTTCTCCATTCCCTAGTCACTACCTCACTCAACCCCACCTCAGGCCCTACAACCCCCAACCAGCCTCTATAAAAGACTCTCCCTGCCCTGGCCATATTGCTTTTGTCTCTCCTTTGTTCAGAGACAGCCCAGCACATCTATTCCCCTAATAAAGGCTTGTTGTGGCCTGATCTGGTCTTGGTCTTCGGCCCTTTTACCTGACAGATACCATAGTAAACATATATACCATAAAGTCTGTATATTTTTAAAGTGGATATTCTAAGTAACAATTTATGAAATTTAAGTATACTTATGGATAACATGAATTAACATAAAAATTTAAAAAAACTAAACTTCCTTAAGATAACAAATAGGAAATATTTAAAGAATACATATCATTATTTAAAGAAAAACAAAACATTCTCATTAGCTTCCTATTTAAGGTACAAATTTGCTGGGATTTTTAGGTTTATTTATTTTTTGAAAGTAATATAAGGTTGAATAAACTGGAGAAAAATGGCAGCTTTTTCTATGCCAAAATATTAAAAAAATAGGAAGACAACTAGAACGAACAAACATAAACTGATGAGTCCCAGCATTCTAATTTGCTAATTTCATATTAGCAGTTTTACATCTTTTCTTCTGATGTGAATCATCACAGGGGAAGAAAACAAGGCAAATGATTTCCTGGCTGAGAAAAAACATCTCTGCTTCATTACATAATTTTAATTTACTCTGGTTCCTATTCTGAACACTGAGAATTCAATGGAGAAAATGTTGCTTTTTAACCCAACCATGCATTTACATAACTATGTACATTTAAAATGTTAACAAAGCCAACTTTGCCCTCATTCCAATTGTCAGACTCTGGTTTTTCAGCCCTTTCAAACTGAAGTTTGTGATACCTGTCAAATGCAGATTTAGTGCCATCAATGATTAAGATAATCTTTTCCCCTAGAAAAATATAAGGTATTTATCTAATTAGCTAATTAATAAAAGAAAAGCATTTGTGAAATGTATTAATATTAACATGAGCTCTAATGGTACAATTTAATAAGTGCTTATATAAAAATTTACAGAACATTTTTCTTACTGACAAGAGAAGAGAGAACAAAACTTGATGTATTTATCAAGTTATATAAAATAGTTCCCAATAGCAACTCACACTTTAAATTCAGCTCTAAAGATCCTAGACTACGGAAACAGATAAACTCACAAGGCTAACCTCCAGTTCCAATTACTTAATCCTTTACTTTATTAGAGTGATTTTTGCCCTTAGGCTAACAGCCCAGCAAAAATAAGTGTAATTAAACTTCTGAAGGAGATAGCATCATGCAGAACTTCAAAATAACTCTATAATTTATGATTTGACATCTACAATGACTGTTACTCTATTAAAAGAGAAAAACAGTGACAAAAACTTATTAAGTATTGTATATAAGGAGGAAAAAAATCACATGACAACAAAATAAAGGCGAAACCACAAGAGATGTCTCCTAAGGGTTAAGATGTTGTTGATCACAGACATGAACTTTAAGTCAGCTAGTATCAAGGCTTCGGGGATATTAAGAGGTAAGACAGAAAATGTTTATGGAGATCTGGAATCATTACAAACAAATAAAAATACTGTAGTAAAAAATAATACATTAGTCAGGTGTGATGGTCCTTGCCTGTAATCCCCACACTCAGGAGTCCCAGGCAAGAGAATTGCTGGAGTTCAAGGCCAGCCTGGGCTACATAGTGAGTTCAAGGCCAGCCTGAACTACTGAGTGAGACCCTGTCTAAAAAAAAAGGGAAAAAAATATACATAGCAACTTGAAATAAGAGCTCAAAAGATGGTGTAACAGCAGATTGCATACAGTTGAGGAAAGAATCAGTTAATTTGTAGGTAAGAAAATATTGAAATTAAATTTCTCAAAAGGCCAAAATGCTGAGATGATGTAATATATAGAAAAATGTATAACAATTAAGCATGAAAAATCTCCCTCTCTCTCTTCCTCCTCCCTCTCCCTCTCCCTCTCCCTCTTTGTTATTTGTGTTTTTTCAGATAGGATCCGGCTATGTAGTCAAGGCCAGCATTGAATTCTCTATATGGTGATTACAAGTATGTCTCACCAAGCCTCAGAAATCATGGCTCTTAAAAACATCAGTATTTTCCTGTGATTTATAGCCAATACAATGAGCAAATAAAAAGGAAAATTGAGCAAAAATTATAAAACTATCATTTTCAAACATGACATAACATCCATAGAAAATGCACAGAACTATTAACTCAGGTATTAAAATTAAGAGACATAAAACAATATTAGATACAAGATTTAAAATATATTAAGCACTGATAAATTTAAACTGGCATTTAAATGGATTTAGTGGTGCACCCCTGTAATCCCATCACAGCAGAGGCTGAGCCAGGTGGAACACTGAAAGTTCAAGGCCAGCCTGGGCTACATAGTGAGTTCAAGGCCAGTCTTAACTACATAGTGAGAACCTGTTTCTAAAATAAAATAAAACAAAATAATGTTGAAAACTTTCAAAATCGAAAACATGAAATGTCTGGACATAAATTTAACCATAATTTTACACAATTTTTACATGAATAATATTACAACTATATTGAGAGAATTTCTCTAAATTTAAATAATTTGAAGGATGTAATAGAATCATAAATTGGATAACTCATATTTAAAGATACCAGTTTTTTTTTCACAAACTTACTTATCGATACAGAACTATAGTAATAAAATTTCTGTCCATATAATATGCAAATCATTATAGATTACATGTTCATATAAAAATGTAATTTGTAGTAGTGTCAGGGTGTCCTGAAATAGCAATAAAGTATAAAGACTTATTCTGCTAGATCTAAGAACTTTCTAAGTATATATCCTACAGCAAGTTTCTCAGCCATGTCACAATTAGTATTTGGGTACAATCATTTTGTGACTGCTATGAAAAGCTGTCTTAATGATTAGAGAGGATTTTACTACGTCATTTTTTCTCCCAGTTATATACCAATTTTAACTACCTCCTCCAATATGACGTACAAAATTGGTAATGTCACTGGACATTACCAATATCCCCTGGGTGGAAAGAGTCACTCCTGGAAGAAACTGCTGAAAACTACATGCCTTTATGTAATAAAAGCCACAAACAATGATGTTCAATGTTTGTATGAGCTAAACCTGTAAATAACTCAAGTATTCATGAACATTAGAAGAAATGATAATTTGAGTATATTATTAAAGCTAGATTCCACAAAACACTGACTGTCAGCCAATTACAATTATACACAAACATATTACAAATGTATTGAGCTAAAAAATGCTTAGTTTATGATTCTATTCAAATAAATTTAAAAGGTAGGCAAAAGTAATATTAGTTTTAGAAGTCAGTATATTTGTTATCCTAAAAGAAAAGGATGGACGAGAGGCTAGAGATTAAAAAAACTTAGGTCCATTGAGTTCCTGATAGTGTTTTTGACTCAACTTTTGGTACCTAGATTTGTTTTATATTAATATATCAAGTTCTGTAATTATTAGTGAACTTTTCTTTATATATTTATATATATTTTAATGAAATATTTTAATATTGAAAATCTA
The DNA here is from genome assembly GCF_053883595.1 of Heterocephalus glaber. NCBI lineage: Eukaryota > Metazoa > Chordata > Mammalia > Rodentia > Bathyergidae > Heterocephalus > Heterocephalus glaber. Next base: position 27,086,388 of record NW_028258325.1, read on the forward strand.
TTGTAGATAGAAAATAGAAAAAGTAAAGGAGAAAGAAATATAGACAAATGGGATAAATAGAACATTTAAAGATAAAATAAGATAAATAAATTTCACAATAGAAATAATTGAATTCCTACAAAAGAACATATTGATTTATTAAAATTAAATTTGTTAAACTTGGTTAAATAATAAAGCATGTAGTTTAAAAAGAGCATATAAAAATTGCTAAGAAACCTAATATATGTTACAATAAAAAAATAAGAACCAAGATATATCGTGCAAAGGTATAAATTCCCAGTGATGAATGTCATCATATTGTATACCTAAAATGTACCAATAAACTTAGTGAATTTAAAAAATGGAATACTAAATCATATATTATTAGAAAATCTTGAAATATATTAACTTTAAAGTAAAATGCATTTGAATGATATATACTACAAAAAATCTTAATACTGAAGATCATGAGAGTAATATAAATATTCTAATAAATTTTGATTTTATAAAGCAAATATTTCCAGAACCACAGAGAGAAAAAATGAATCCACAATTCTCCCAAGTAATTGAAAAAGTATCAATAAAACTAGAAGAGATATTAACAATACAAGTGAAAAACTACAATACAATGAATATGTAAGACGGAAAACAGAACCCAAGAAAAACAAAATATAAATTCATTCCAAACATACACAGCAGCTTTATACAAATAATACTTATGATATTATTCAGCACAAATTGGTAGATATGATAGATGACTACATACAAAATTCCTATTTTTTTAAACAATGCATCCTAAAAGCAGTTATATGAAAGGAATGAATGTTTTATTTATTATTTCAGCTTGTAGTACATGGTACACATTTAGTAATTGTTTCTTTCTTTTCTTTTAATACTAGTTTTACATTTCTATATGTATTTCCATATATATATTTATATATTCATCATTCATCTGTCTTGGCAATGGAAATATAAAGCTTAATGTAAAACTCTCCCAAATTTGTAGTCATCATTTAACTTTTAATAATTATTTTATTACCATTATAAGTTGATGTGGGTTTTCTCTTCTGAACTTCAAGAGCAGATTTTATATATGACATATTTTAATTATATCATTTTTCATTCTATAATCCACTGAACATAAATTTTCTGTTATTTTCTAAGTTTAAATTCCTTGGATACAAGAATTCTTTTATGAATCATTGGAAATGCTAAGCATGACATAACAAATTGGGTTGTGTTCAATAAATATTTACCAAAATTTGTCAAACAAACTAGTAAGTATGTTTTCTATCCATTAAATATATATAATGCCAGAGAAACAGACCACTAAATATTAACAAGATATAATAAAATAGGGACTCAGTCTCTGATTATTTATAACAGTCCTGTTGTGGAATAAATTTTTTTTATCCTCTTTCCATGTATTTTGTGGGTAAATATATATATATATATTTGGAGTTACTACAAATTATACACTCTTTGATATGTATTTAATATATATTACCACTTCCATTCTCCCTATTTACTTTCCAACAAAGATAAGAATGTCTTTCCCTCAGTCCAAAAATAAATGCATACATTTTTATATATATTTGCATAAATTTCTAATTCCAATTTTGAACTGATTAAAATGTGTCAGTAAACTTAAAAAAATAATTTTACTCATTCTCTTGAGAAAATTTCTATTTGTTCTTCACTGTGTTCTTGTTAACTTTATAATATCCACATCAATAAGTTGTGAAGTGTCCCCTGTGCTATATTTTGTTTATGTTTTTTGTGTTTACTTTGTTCTTACATATTGTTTTGTTTTCTCCAGAAAAATGTCATGATAGTGTACTATCATATATCAGCTTTTCAAAATGAGAAAGCAAAATGAAAGCATTTTCACAGACACACAGTGAGAAGATGCGTACCTAGTGAATAAAATAAAATGTTTGGCCTAGAATCTCATCTTCATAGTCATGACACTGTCTTATGTATTTCACTAGGAGGTCTTCTAAACACCCATCTGATTCTAAGTAATGTTTCAACAAACAGATACAAGATTAAAATACTTAGTTTAAGTAAAGAGGAAGACGTTTGAATACATATTGTAAATAAAAGGCAATCTATTTCCAAAACTTCAGAATTACCCTTTACTAAGTGATGATTAAATCGATTGTCAAATCAACATCACACAAACAGTGGTCTCTTAATTCTTATAGTCCTATCTGACATACAGTGTCATACTCACTGCATTTGGAACTGATGCTTAGAGATGTTTAGTAAATTGCTGAAAATCGTTCTAAGGTACTAAGTGGTAGAGGGAATTGTCCCATCTAAACACTTTATACAACTGGTGTGAAATTTTTCTTTTTTTAATTAAAAAATTACTTGGCATTATCATTTCATATATCTTATTATATTATATAATATTATTAGTATATATATCACCTCAAATATTTTTCTTTTTTTATAGTAAGTGCATTCAATATCCTCTCTTCTACTTATTTCAAAATAGGCAATATATTGTTGTTAACTATATTTAGTGTAAGGTATCATAGACCACAAGTACTTATTCTCACCACCTAACTAGAATGTTGTTCACATTGAAAAACCTTTCTCCATTACTTTAGTGCTTTTCCACACTCCCCTTTCCAAGAGGAGTGAGCAAACTATAAGATAGAAAAATATTAAGCAGTTTTTAAAAATGATTGTATTGATTTTCTTGCATAAGCAAAAATATATTGGGCATTTATATGTAGCTTTATAATGACCATGAGAATGGAAAGTAAATTGTAAATATGATTATTAATCCATAATGAACTCCAGATATGTTCTAAGAAGAGTTAAGATAGTTTCCACTTTTGATATATCAAATAGTATTCTGTTTCATTTTAGTTTTTATTAGGAACTTTATACGGTACATATTGTTTAGACACCTTTTGGGGAGTTGGTACATGACAACGAGACCTCTTGTTTTTGTCAACCCCTCTCTTAACCTTTAGATCCCCTTCACATTTGAGAATATCTATCGCCCTACTTCCTACTATGTACTTTTTATTTTGCTCTTCCTTATAATTTGGGTTTCTCCTATAAGAGAAACCATACAATGTTTAAAATTGAGAATCTTATTTATTACATTTAATTATTACCATCTCAGGGTACACCTATTTTCTTTTGAATGACTCAAGTTAATCTTTCTTTATGACAGAGGACTACTCCATTGTGTATAAATACCACCTTTTTAAAATCCATTCATCTGTACTATATTTTATGAACTGCTCACACATCTAGATACTTTGTGATTAAAGTTAGGAACGAGGAGGGATGGAGGGGTTGAAGGGAGGGCAGGGGAAGGAGGAAAAAATAAGAACCAAGAGAGTATGTAAAGGTGCATATCTCCAATGATGAATGTCATTATATCTAACACCTAAAATGTACCAATAAAAGGATATATGAAAGTCCAAAAGAAAAAACATAAAATGCAAATAAAAGAATGAATAGCACATTAATAGCACATTATATCAGCATACTGTATTTTCAGCATTCTACAGTTATTCAGAGAACTGCCTGGCAGAAAACAGGGTGATTGAAGAGGGCAGTATATCCAGAGACCATCTAGAAAAAGAATTTACAGGAATCGTTGTGCATGGATATCTCCCTATCTTGATCCTTCATATAACAGCAGGAAGGCTGAGGAGTCTACCAGGGAAACATGGAAAGCCAATTTTTTTCATAAAGGTAATTTAATTTTAACATAACAGTGATATAAAATATTTTTTAATTGTGGAGAGCCTATACTTGGATGCTTATTTGATAAGGCATGTATATGCTTTATATTGCACCACTATTATAACAATTATTACAAAAATTAATTACTCTAGGGCATAATGCTAGTTTAGTTCTATAGCACTGTATGATAGAAGAAGCACTGAGACACAATGAAAGAAGTTTCATTTCCAAGGCTATACAGCTTGTAAAAGTCACATAGTCACTATGGGATGTATCTGTACCATAGAATCAAGTCAGGAGAAAGATTGGGAAAATTATGGGACCTAAGACTCAAAGCACCTGCCATCTTACTTGCCTTTCTCCTCATAACTGGGAACTGCAATTTAAACTTTCCTTTCTCCACTGCTCTACTGGAAAATTTTCAGAGATTAATCACTGCTTTGTTTTTTGGTTTTTAGAGTTTTTTCTGAGACAGGATCTCACTAAATCACTAAGTTGCTCAGGCAGGGTTCAAACTTGAGAATCTCATGCCTCAGTCTTTCAAGGTACTGGGATCACAAACGTGTTCCACCACACCCAGTTTCCATTTTCTCTTTTTTCATTTCCTTTTCACCTCATGCAGGTTGAATTTGACTCCACTGGAGCTATATTCTTGGTAGTTTTCCATGCAACCTTCCCCCATATTTCCAAGAGGAGCTCTTTATTTCTGATCTTTGAAGATATGTTTAAAATTTGATGATTAATTTTATTACCTCTTTGTCTTCAGTTTGTACATTTTGACTACTATGTTGTCGGTGGCTTCAATGACAGGTTTGATGGCTTACCTTCATTACTCCCACATCTCCTAAAATAGTAGCTTGCAAGTAAATGAGGTAAAAATTATCTCTTGTACAATCACTGTTGGACTATGGGGTCTTACTCTTTGGATAACTGAGTTCTAATTTGGTACATTCAGAAACCTGATAAGTGTTCTCTTCTTTGTATAATAAAGACATTTCCTACATAATAAATGTGTCCTATAATTTGCTCAAATTTACTAATTATCTTGTTTGGAAGAAATGTATACAGCCTTTAATGTTAGAGATAACCTATGCTGTGATATTACCATACTACATTTTTTTTTTGGTACCAGGGATTGAACTCGGGTCCTTGCGCTTGCGCAGCAGGCAGTGAAACCACTGAGCTAAATCTCAGGCCAATATTTTGTTTTTTACTAAAGATTCAATTATTTTACATCATTTTATATGCAAAATGTAAAAGAAATCCCAGTATCAACAAATAAAAAAGAAGCAATTTTTGGAATAAAATTGATTTTTGCATAGATTTTTAGTAGAGTTGCATGGTCAAAATAGTATGTCAATTAATTAAAAGCAATGAATGAATATTTAATTACAAAAGGCAATACCTCTCTAGCAAATACAAACCCCTCAAAATTTCACTCAAAACTTCAATATATACATTAAGGGGAAAAAGAATGGAGTTAGATGCAAGTATATCCGCATTGAGTTTTCATTAAGTACAGCAACAATAAGATTAAATTACAGATATTTTGCACATGCCAAACTCTGATGTGACATAGAAATACAGAAAAGGAATGAAAAAAAGCTTTTCACTGTCTTCAACAAGTAGCTCAACTATCCATTGTCTGTACTGAGAAATTAACTATGTTTGAATCTTTTGAGAAGAATATGCTAAGAAAGAATTTTTTAAATTACTTCTTGAGAAAAATGTCAGAAAAAAGAGAAACTATCAGGTGTAGGCAGACAAAGCCTTCTGAAGTCAGGTCTGAATGCAAGCAAGTAGAACTGGGTAGAAAGAATATCAGGCTGCATCAGAAATCTGGGAAAGTCTTATCCCAGCTCATGGGGCTGCAGAGGCAGGATTGCTTAATGTGCGTGAGATGTAATGTGAATGCATAATACCTGGAAATGGCTGTTGGTGTCCTATAGTTCGGATGACATTAACTGAGAAGTTGCTATATGGGAAGGATTAAAGCAAGTGAAGAATTTCTCCAAGATCTTCCTGTCATGTAATCTGATCTAGAAAACACTGCACCTTTCAGAGGAAAACTAAACTGCTCAGCAATCTTTACCAAAGCCAAGGACTATGTTTTCTTTTCCGTAAGGAAAACAGTCATACATCAGAGTCAAGAAGGCCAAGTAGAAGAAACATTTCAGCTACATACTGCTCTTAAAATATGAGAACTAACATACATTTGCTTTCATTTTAGGCTAGTTTTCTGTGATCACATTTCATTTTTTCTTCTCACTCTAGAGTTGACAACCATTCTATTTGGGTTTTTACTTTTAGTTACTCAAAAGCTGGAAGCCCTTTTTTGAGAGATTTTGTGCAGCTATATTCTCAAGCTAGAATATTTCCCCAAGACTTTTTGAATGTGACAGAATTATTCTCTACAATTCTCAGAAACTTGTCTTAAATAATTTTCCATGAGGAGCAGCCTGCACTCTCCTGTTCTCCATCTCAACAATGTGAGGCTTTCAGAAAATTAGCATTAGATAGTTATTTGTGTACATATTTAATATAGAATGTTATATCCACTGGGGTAGTAATAATACTGTTCTGTACACTTAATGTACATGAAGTCATAGTACAGAAGTACATGCCTGTTGAGGAATTACTTATTATACTAGTGAATACATATATCTTAGCATTTTTAAATGCACCACAAAATCACAACACTTCCCCCAAAATAGGTTTTACACTTTTATATCACTAGCACTGGTATATGGCAATATTTCTTTTCTTTATGTTCTTTAAAATTATATTTCTGACTTAAAATATGAAGACAATTTTTCAAATAGATTAAAATATTATTCACTGTTGTTTTGATTTGTATTATCTTGAATTTCAGTCAGATTTAATTCTTAATGTATATGGAAAATATTTTTCTATTATAAACAATCTGTTCACTCGCATTTCATATTTCTAAATCAAAAGGATAATTTTGATAAAATATATATGACATCTGTGCATCAAAATAAGTGGTATCATAAGAAAATAAGGTAGGCCACTCAGTGACATAGAAAATACTTATAATGCACTGATAATGTATATGACATTGTTATTATTCAGGAAAAAATATATAAAATAAACTAATCAACCTAGGGTATTTTTCTGAAATTGTTAAACTATGTAAGCATATAAATAGGTTATTAACACTTAGTACTATACGCTCAGTAACATGAAGTATTATTCTGTTGATTAATCATAAATGATTTTCATGTTCTGGAAAATATGAAGAAAAGCAAAATAATTCTTTATGTGATGAAGAAGTAAATGATTTAAATGATTTGCTACTTAAAAAAATAGCATGAAAAATGTATATGTATTTCTGGGCTATGGTTTCTTTTTCCCGACTTCAAAATTTATCAGCTTTCTTCATGATTCTCTTCACTTTAAGCTCCACTTACTTGCTAAACTTCATCATAGAATTATTCTACTACATTTACAAAATTCAAAAATTTTAAATTTTTACTTCAAAATATTGTGATATCTTAATAAATTTAGGCTAAAAAGTCAGCCATTTAAAGGATTCTTTCTTATATTTTTATTTATCCTGAAGTAGGCTGCCTGGCTAACGAAGTTACTATCAATAAATTGTCAACAGCAATAGATTTCAATTTGTGCTCTGTGGAACCCTCAGGTTCCTGCAGACTGTTTCATCAAGCCTAGAAGATAAATATTTTCTGATTTATATTAAAACATTATTGTCTTTATTTACTCTGTACTTCGGTGCAATTTATATTGATGGGGCATCAACAAAGTTTGGTGTAACTATTGGTATAAGAAAAGAGATAGCCCTGGAACTTTTTTGATGGTAATGTTCTTCACCACCAAATGCTCATAAAAATAAAATGCTACTTACATTTAAGAACATTCTTGAGGAACTATTACAAACTATGCATGCAGGGCCGGGCATTTAGCTCAGTGGTTCTGGCACCTGCCTTGCAAGCGCAAGGTCCTGAGTTCGATCCCTGGTAAAAAAAAAAAAAAAACAAAAAAAACAAAAAAACAAAAACCTATGCATGCAATTAAACCTGGGCCCATGAGTACATGTCATTGTTCTAGGTGATTAAAAGAGATGGTTGCATTAAAACTCTACTGCTGAACTCTAAAATACAGTGATTGTCTCAAAGAGAATCACTTAGGCAAGCATTGGATTGGTAAGCTGATCTATCAGCTTCCATCATGGAATATAATTTTTTCTAACAAATAATAACAAAACATGGCTTGATATTTTTCAATATTTTATGATAAAAATAAGAGTGAAATGAGTCAATTACGTCAAGTGAATAACAGAATTTGTTGCCAATGATAAAATTCCCTCATTGTACCATAATGAGCATGACTTCAAAATCTTCTCACATATAAAAGTTTTTTTGTTCATGTCAATATCAAAGTGATATTTTACAATTACCTAATGAAACCTGTCAACATTGAAAATTGGGCCAGGGATTTAGCTCAGTGGTGCCGCCACCTGCCTCACAAGCACAAGGTCCTGAGTTCTATCCCTGACACCAAAAAACAACAACAACAACAAAAAACAGAACAACAACAACAACAAAACATTGAAAATCTATGTAATTCATTGTACAAATACTTTTCAGATGAGCAATGCATGATATTACATAATCATGATGACTATAAAGTGCATCCAAAGAACAAGATACACCAATAGATATTAGTGTGAGGTGTTCATTATACAATTCCAGACTGTATATTTCATTTAAGCTTTAAGAAACTACAGATGTTTATATGTAGTGTAGTATCAAAAAGACACTTATCTAAAAAGTCATTGAAAATATGCCATTCATCATTCTACTTCTCTGAAATCTAGAGTATTTGTTTCTCCCAGAATTGTGTATTTAACTTAAAAGTACCTTAGTAGGTCTACTAGCTCACTGGAGTATTAGAAATCTAAATCCTGTATAAATATAAATATTTGCAGATACATGAAGATGATACTTGTAGTTTTCTTGTTTTGATATCTCTCAGTTGATTAAGAACTCAGGCAAGGGATGAATATGAAGGTTATTGGGTCAAATTATCTGTTTTAGCAGCTGGCAATACTGGAGAAAAATACACATGGAAGGAATGAAACTTTGTCATTTGTAATCAGAAGAGGCAATTTGGAAATTATGTTTTATACAGACTCCTTGAGAGTCTTAGATCTGCTTATGTTATGTTATATAATATAATTATATTAATGTTTCACTTCTGAGGTTTAGACATTGTTCTATAAAAACTCATGTAGAACTTACCACCTCAATTGCCACCACTTAAAAAAACAACCCATTTGCACATCATTGTCTCTTAATACGGACACTATAGACCTGAAACAAGTACATGGAATTCAAAAATGCAGTCTTGGGAGAAAGTATAAGGGCTCATCAAAAGTGTGCCTCAGAATCCTCAGTACTGTACCTAGGACTCAACCATGTTAGCCAAGTCCCTCTTAGACAGAAACCTATACCTGATTAAATTCAATACAGGCAACACCCAAGGACCTTTTCAGAAGTCTGTACAGTGGAAGTCGTTCCAGCTTGACATGAAAATCACAGATGCAGCTTTTCCTGGTTGTGGCAATGATTCTATTATAGAGCAAGTAATATCACTTTATGTACAGCCTTTAGTCATAGAAATGCAAACCATAGTAAAACCATACTCCTCTTCCTGTTTATCAGTGCAGTCTCAATATGAACTTTAAATTCTGTGCGTATTTACAAAGCTACTAGCATCAAGTTGTCTTTGGGAGGTGTAGGCAGAAAGTGCTACATCCAATACCCAAAGTCTGTTTGTTTGTTTTTTTCTCAATAGTCTCTTGGAAGCAATACAAGTGTCAAAAGAAGAAATTTATTTAAAACTCAAAGACTAAAAATGCAATTGTGAAGGCTTGTACCAGCCTGAGATTCTTTATCTGTAGGAGCCATGTTGGAAGGAAATGTCTATGCATGAGTAAGGAGAAAGGGGAAAGTCACATCAGCTTTAGGGATGTCGATCTCAAGGGGAGAGAAAATTTGTAGTGAAGCAAACAGAAGAGCAATATTCCTGACAAGAATGGCAAAAATGAAATTTCTGTAATAAGTTCATTATTATGTTGGGAATCTCAGAATTATCTTATCAAGAACACTTTGTAGAAGATTGAACTCTTTCTAATAAATTATTCATTGACATCTTTTATGAGCCACACAACCCCTAAGTACACAGTGGTACAACACTGCAGAAGACAAAGTGCCACTTCCTAAGGATTTTATATTTTCATAGGTAAATTCCATAGATAAGAGAGATGTTTAATGAAAATGTAACTGATCACAGGTTCATGACCCAAGGAAAATAGGAACAAATGGTGAAAGAGATTAAAATATGAAGTCAAATCAGTCTCACGATAAGGAAATGTGGTAAGCATTTATTATACCACAATAAGGACTCACTATATGGTAGGAATCTCACCATCAGGCTGCTCCCTTCTCCATATACCTCTCCTTAAGTTCCTAATATTCTTAAATTGTATTCACAGAGAAACAAAAGAAAGTGAAATAGATGGATTGCCATTAAATGTGATATAATCTACTAAAATTTCTATCATTGAGAAAAATACACACTTGGAATAACACTTATATTTATAGATTAAGTTGTAGCAGGCTTAAATTTTATGGACTTCATAATCCAAGATATACATAGGGAGCACTGCCCATGTAACAAGCACTACGTATGTTTATAAGTGCAGGACCACTAATAGGACACTTTATCTGTTTTCAAAAAGGTCACAATGTGATAGGAATGGAAAACATAGATAATAAATTTCTAGAAATATATTAAATATTATGATAGAAATCCACAGAAGTTACAAGGAATCTTACCTGAATCCATGATAATTTCTAAATTATTATTAATCGGAGGTACTAGTATAAATTTGCACTGGCAGATAAGGTATGGGTGTAATTCACCTCAATAGATCTCACTGATACCCCTTCTAGGGCATACCTGATGCCTATCAGTTCTGATAGGAGCTGGGGCTTTCATATTCATATTGTCATAAACAATAAGATCTTAAACACTATTTGTGATCCTGCTAACTATTCTTCACACTGTAACTAAAGGAATTGCTAAGCACAAAAGAACTGATAAGCTGTGAAAGATTGGTAATGTTTGCCCCGAGATATATCAATGTCTCTAGTGTTGTACAAAGCTGAGAATTCTTTATATGTAAATTCCTATAGCTTTTTATTCAGGTAAGAAAATATTTCTTATTGCCCACATATGCTGCCTCAGCATTCTTGCCTCTTCTTTATCTGTTATTAGTTGTCCAGAAAAAACTATGCTATCTCTCATAGTGATTATCAAATTTAGAATCTCATGTTCTGTACTGTATAAATGTTTCAGTGAACATTCCGAGCTCATTTAGCTTACAACCTGACTGAAATATTTTTCAAGGATTTCCACATGAAGAAAATATGAAATAATTTCAGCCACAAGCCAATCACTTAAAACACAGACATGGTTAAGTATATAACCCCTAATACCACATCAAATCTCTCTTGTATCTCCAGGAGTGTTAATTTGTTTGCTTGTTGGCTTTGCTTGATAACATGATCAGTCAGATTTAACAAATAGATCTTGGATTCACAGTCTGAGTCCATCAGTATTCACTGAGTGATATTTAACATATACCTCAATTTCTCCATATACAAATTGAGGATAGTAGCATAGAAATAGAAATGTTATGCGATCCATGAAATAACAGTTACCTCTCTCAATGTGTGCCTGTAGTAAGTACCAAGTAAAAAGTACCTATGAACTATAACTTTAGTTTCATGAAGGCTTTCTTCAGCAGAGATTTGAAGAAGAGGACTGACCAAAATTATCTGAATTTGTTAACATTTAATATTTCTTAGATCTAATTTATTTTTGGAGCATAAACAGTTGTTATGAGGAAGGCAAAAATCTCTCAGAGGATACCACTTGAAGGGTTGTTGTGAATGCCAAAAAAATAATAATAATAATAATATACTAACTTCCTCACCTTAGCAGAGTATGTGAAGATTAATGAATTGTTTCTTTGAGTTCGAATTTTCCACATGCCCTCAGTCCACTATGGAGATATAATTAATTTCACAACACGAGAGTTTTGTCATCCAACATTCCTGTGCCATACAGCTATGATAAGTATTCTTTAATTAAACCTCAAAATTTGCCACTGTTGCTAATAGTGCAGCTGGAGCACAGATATACCTCTGTGGACCACATAAGTTTTAATATGCTTCTGGGAAAGGTTAATAATAGAACGTTTACAAGAAAGCAGTCTTAGTTGGTGTCTAAAGTTCTTAAAACTTTTAATAAATACTTATATCTAAAGAAAAATAAAAACAGTGGAACAAAATGAGCTTTTGTTTCTGATTATAATCTACAGAGGGCAATAAATTCTGCTCTCTGGACCAAGGAAGAAGGAAGCTTTGGGATTTTCCTTAGCTCATAGCTATAGAACTAGCCAGATCTTAGAAAATTAACTTTCTCTGAATGTGGCTGAGATACATTCTTTTCTTAGAGACTTGAATACAAACAAACAGATCAGATATGATTGGTTTAATCTGCTGCTTATTGCTCCAGCTCTATAAAATTAGAAAGTATTTATTCTACATCTGGTTTAAAACATTTGATTGATTTCTTTCAATCATAGTTAAGTAATGGAATGAATAAGTATATTCATTCAAAGGTCCTGAAGAATGTGTTTGTCTTATTTGTGGGTTCATGAGTTTGTTCAAATCTGCACTATTCAATTGAAAAAAATTAGGTGAAATGATGCCCTGTAGTTCAATGGATAATGCATACACTTCCATCTCAAGCATTTATTAGTTTTGTAATCCTAGAAAACTTAAAACTACTAACTGCTCAGTTTGTCACCCTTTATAATTGGCATGACAGCTATGTGAATCTCATAGATTATGAGGATTAAAACAATTAGAAAGTGATTAGTAATATAGGAGGTTCATAGTAACCCTTGGAACCTTACTGATGATGAATAGGAAAATCATAACTAGCACCAAGAATGATAAACGGGCTAGAAAGTGAGCCACAGAAAACTTTCTATACCAATCACATATAATGAGAAAATGGTAAAATATGTTAAAAGATTTTATTTTTACCCCTGGTAATGTGGAAAGAGAGATGGAAAAAATGTTTTCTTTTTTTTTTAATCTGTCCTCACACATCTATATTTCCTTGTCTCTAAGTGCTGTTGTAGGTGGGTTTAGTGAATTGTAGATTTTCAGGGGAAACAATGTTGGAAAAGGGAAGGGAGAGATATGCAACTGGATGAAGTGAGAGAGGGGCAATGTGACTCACTGCAGAAAATCCTCAAGGACAAATTTAGGTCCTTCCCGAGGGCCCCAGGTGAATATTAGATTTCTGGAGGCTTCTGAAATTGCAGTGCCATCTTTGAAGTGTGAAGGCTAGATACTGAGTCTTCCATACGGGTCAGGTGTACTTCTATCCAAACTGGACATATGCAGTCATGAACTGCTGTGTTTAAATGCTACCAGTGTTTACACGTGGAACTTGACAGCAGAGACTAAAGTAAAAATAAGTTCATGTTTCTAAAATGTTCTGGAATGTCTCTTGGTATAACCTGAAATGACTGCCAGTGAGGTTCAGAAAATAAAAGCAAGAAAAAGAAATAGAGACACTCTTGGCTCAAGAGATTAGACTTAAGCTCCATTCTTTTTTTAAAGTATAAATATCTAGGATCCTAGAAGAGAAAGATGAAGACTTTAAGGAAGATGGCAACAGAAATTGTAGGCATCCTTACTCTCTGAGACCTTGTTTCCTAAGTCTACAAAATAACGCAGTGAATTCCAAAATGAGAAAATGAACACGAAATTTTTGGTCAAGGTTTGAGCTCAGTAGATTAGAAAGCAAATAGTATTTATTTACTTTATTTCTGTTGTTCACATCAAGCCAGAAAGAAATGTTCTTCAAATTTTCAATGTCAAGTAAATGTTCTTCCAACTTAAAATATGCTTCTTCCTAGGCTTCTCATTTTTGAGTTTTAGAAAATACTTTCAAGCAAAGGAGATTTTACAAATTTACATTCTCTTTTTAAAAAGAAATATTTTTTCACATGCACTATCCTTAGATATTCTGGAAAGACTAGAATCCACAAGGCCTTATTGCCTTTCATGTGAAAATATTTGTCCTTACAGGCTAAGGACGTGACCTATGTGTTAGGAACACGTCTCATCCATAGTTTGGAGAGAGGATAGTGGTTGAGACACTACAAAGGAATTTTTTTTCAAGTCCATTTATTAGGTAATAAAAGAGCATGGCAGAGTAGTCTATTGTGATATTGTCATGTTGTTTTGCCAGTAGCTGTAGGAGCCTTGGACACACAAAGAGCTGCCTTTGTAAAATATACATAACAAGAATGGAATAAATTATGTATGAGTTTCTGTAGTGCTATATAAGTGATAGAAGGAAAGATCTGAGGAAGGTAATAGAGAAGAAAATACTCTGCTTAGATGCTCCTGCAAGGAATGACTTACCGAGCAGCTATGGATGGTGCAAGTCATAAATATCAGCAATGATCGGCTTCCTCATGGTCTGCATCAGCTACAGGAAGAGGTCTCCTGCACTAGTGAAATGGTGCTACCACAATGCATGTCCACATATTAATAGAAGAAAGCCAGAAACTCACACATTATTAAAAACAATAAAATTACCAGGAATGGATTATAGGCCTAAATATAATATATAAATCTATAAAACTAACCTAAAACATAGGTGAAAATCTGTATGACAAGGCAAGAGGTTTTTAAAATTGTCATCAAAATCATAATTCATAAAAGAAAAAAAATACTGAAAAACATTCAACTTCATCAAGCACAGACTTGGAGAAAACATTTAATTTACAGATTGAACAAAGCTTTTGCACACATACAGGAACTCTATAGGAACACTCACAAACCAACAGCCTAATTATTTAAAAATGTGGGCAAAATATTTGCCAATATTTTCCAAAAAGCATATTTGGATGACAAAAATCTCAAGAGAACATCTTCAATATTATAAACTTTAAACAAAATACACATGAAATCTATTGTGAAGCATAGTGTATAACATGTATAAAATGATAATATCTAGTACTGATGCTGATTACTGGTCACAATGTAAAATGAAACAGGAATTCTAGCAAAAAAATTTTAAGAATTTCTTTAAAAATTGAAATTTAGGGCTGGGGATTTAGCTCAATGGTTTCGTCCCCTGCTGTTCAAGTGCAAGGACCCGAGTTTGATCCCGGGTACCCAAAAAACCCCCCCAAAAACCCCAAAAAATTGAAATTAAAAAAAATTACATTTGTCTATTATGTGGGCAAGTCATCTTAGAAATTCTTAGGAATTCAACAGACTGCAAAAACACTTATATTTGCAAAAATAAAAATATATTCATAAATATAAGATTGAAAACAACCCATATTTCCTTTAGTAGAAGTTATGGAGTATTTTCCCAAATTTCATATTTTCAGTTTACTTTTATTCTTTGTACTTATAAAGATAATGTATTACAATTAAATGTTTTCCAGTTTAGAAATTCACTTATAGCAATATTTTGTTCTATAGTATAGTTAAAATATTTTATTACTGATTATGCTTTTTAATATTTGGTCCTAAAAATATTAAGATTAAATTTAGACAGTACTTACAAATATAGTATTTGACTTTATTAGAGATCTCAAAAATTTTAACCTGCAAAAGAATCTATCCTTAAATTATATGCTATATATAATTTGTATTCTAGTTTACCTTTCACTCATAATGATCAAATATTGTGACACTAATTTGGCTTTCTATGTTTTGCAAACTAGAATGAACAGCAGTCTAAAGTGTAACAATAAAATTTTATCACCTTAAATCTTCTCTGTTAAAGCTAACAATCCACTATACAATTAAACTATAGTAATAAAAAGGATAATAGAAAATTGCTAAGGTAATAGAATTCAAAAATAATTGAGATTATACAAGGGTTTACAGAGGAAAATTAAGTAAATGTATGGTGAATGCATAGTAAATGCATGTGAAGTTAGGTTATAAATTGGTGATGTTTTTAGGAACTCAGTTTTAGATTAATATAGATATAAATGTTTACAAAAATATTTACTTACAGACCTATACATACAGTGAGCTAGCATATGCACTTACAGTTCCTTGCTCCGTTAGTTGAGAAGTATTGCAAGCAATGCCATCTAGTAGCAATAAAGAACATTTAATGCCACAATTTCATTTTTTAATTTCATTCTCCAAAACAAAAGGAAACTACTACTGAGTGTGTAGAGAGCTCAATGATGGAGCTCTTGCCTAGCATGCACAAGGCCCTGGGCTATCCCTCGAAAAATAAAACAGAAATAACAATAAAACAAAAAGCAACCATAATCTGCAAAGAAATGATTCATTTGAGAACAGAGCCAGGAGATCTGTGTTCTATTGCCTTTAGTTTTATATAAATATTTAATCAAAAATTTATTTTATTCTTCAATTCTTTTTTGTTTTCCTCTTCCCTCATTCCCCCTCCCTCCATCTCTTGTTCCACCATTCATTTGAAAATGATCTCCCTTTTTCCTATTTATCTATCTTCTATTTTGCTCTTTATTTGTATAAATATGCAAGATTTCTCTTTAGGAGAAACTCAGAGAAGATTGTTTTGAAAATGAAAAATGTATAAATCTGAGATAAAGTTATTCCCATAGATATTTCTGTAGGTAAGCCAGGCAAATTTTTAAATAAAAATTAAAAACAGTAGTTAATATGAAAATTATATATTTGAATGTAGATTGCTAACAATAGAGTGAAAATTTACCATAGCAGAATGCAGGAGTAGACAAAGATATATAGAGAGATATGCAACTTGATTTGTGCATCTTTTCCTAGGAGGACATGGTTTGATTTTGAAAAGTACTATTTAAAATCTAAAAGGAAGATCTTGACTACCTACAGGGAAGTAACAAAAAATGAAGCCAAGCTATAGGTGAGGCTTAAAAGGCTATAAACTAGGAAAAACCAAACCTCAGAAAATAGCAAACCCTATAGAACTGTAGCTCAGCTGGTAATCATTTCATTCCTTCAGATTTGACTGTTGCATTCTGGATTTCTTGATTTCCAAATTACATTGGCAGAATCAATATGCTCTTTTTTATTGAAGAAAAGTTAAACCACTTAATCTTGTACTCAGCACCCACAGGCATACACACACACACATGCACACCCTGCAAGGAAACACAGAAGGATATAAAACATTGAAAACTCAATAGGAAAGTGGGGGAAAATCCACATGCCAACAGATACTGAGGTTCTAAGAGGAAATCTTATAATAATTAAGTTTGCTATTGTGATAGCTAATTGTGTCAACTTGAGTAAGAAACACTCAATTGAATTGGATCAGCATAGATCTGGGTGTGGATGAGCCACTCTAGGGAGGATTTTCGTCAGAAAAGTATAAAGGAGGGGCCAGAGATTTAGCTCAGTGGTTACGCTGCCTGTCTTGCAAGCACAAGGACCTGAGTTTGATCCCGAGTACCAAAAGAATCAAGAGAAGAGTAAAAGAAAAGTGAAGAAGGAAGGATTGCCTCTGGTTCTCTGCAGGAGTTCCAGTCTTCTGTATGTTCCGCGTTGTCTCCTGGCGCCCAGCACAGACCCTCCAGCCTTCCGCTACAGTGGGCTCCAGATCCTTCCCATCCCCACGCACAGCCTCTTTGTACTTGTGTACGGCTGACTCTGGGGCGGCCACTGTAAGCCAACCTGGTAAATCCTTATATATTTGTATATCTTTCATTAAATCTGCTTCTTAGTAAGCACTGAATGAAACAGTTATGCTCAAAAATTAAGAAATAAATCTCATGTAAAACTATAGAAACATAATGTTTTGGAAAAACTTTTATTGAAAGTGGGAATGTTGGGGTTGAGGATTTAGTCTCACCACCTGCCTCGAAAGTGCAAGGTCCTGAGTTCAATCCCTGGTACCAAAAAAAAAAGGAAATGTTGTACCCTACCAAAACACAATTAAAACATTTCACATCTCAGTTGTTAGCCTTATCTTCAGTTTAAATAGCTGAAACATAAATTAGAGAACTGGGCTGGGGTGTAAATTTGAGACACATGGGAGACTGTATAATATTTATCAACTGGGATCCTAGATTAAAGCTTACAAATACTAGGTATTGAAAACTTCTGGTTAAATGAATGAGTGAATGACACAGAAAAGATAAACAGTAAACTGCCATTCAAAGTATGTTTGTTATATATTTATTTTTCTTTGCTTAATGTGTTTTAAAAACATGATATGATGGTATTCTTTCATCACAAGAAGACACACAAAAATAAACATAAATGCTGTCATACTCAGAATGAAAATGATCATCAGTAGTAAAGAATGTCAATTTGGGGTCTGATTTACACATGTAAAGGTTCTGTCTTTACATTTGTCATAAAATACTGTATCTGATCATTGTACTTTTTCTATAATCTTTTATTCTATACAAGAGCTAGACTGGTAACAGTACATTTATGGAGCCTAAAAGGAAGGTAATGACAACTTCATTCAGTAGCATAAGAAATATTATCTCAATAAATGATAGTACTTCAATTTTATTCATGAGAGCTTTTAAAGTAAATCATATTATTATTTGAATGAAGTCAAGGAAAATGATTGAATTTATTATAGATGTCTATCCCCCTCCCCCATAAAGCCAACCTCTAAAATGTTGACAATGTTTGAAACTGGATGTGTGAGTGGTGTATATGACTCATGGCTTTAATCTGGAATTTGTTTCCCCAAATCATTTTTCCCCCTATTTCTGGATCAATAGGGAAACATCTAAACAGTGCTTAATTTGTACTTAGATTAATTTCTTGATGCTGTAAAACCTCTATTGAATATTTTCTACATTTTCTCCTTTTATTCATTTTCCAAAATATTATACACTGAAAAACATATACTCAGCTGTTTATCTCAAATCCAGTCTCTCAAGAAAGAGGAAAAGTCATAAGTTGATCTAGATGAAATTTTTCTCTTATCTCAGTTTCTCATGAAACTATCTACCTAAAAATAGAAGACATAATATATTAAGTTAACTTGTGGTATTTTATTTGTTTCCTTTAAGAAATAAATTAGCCAGCCAGAAGTAAATTTTTCTTTTTGCTCTTATTTTCTCTTTATCCTTCAGAAATATCTTTCTGCAATATTGGAACAGATGGGCAGAGTTTAAACTCTACCATTACTTCATTGTGGGATAAGAATCCACAAACACTTGGGTGCACTTGGCTGTTTATCCAGTAATATTTCCAATTAACTGCCATTTGTTGAAGGGGCAACATGTCCTAGACATATACTGCTGTTTTTTAAAATGCTTTTTTAACTGTATTGTGACTCTCTGTAAAGTATTTCAATGGATCTTGATATATCTTACCCCTAGAAGAAGCATAGCTGCTGGAGGCTAGAAAATATTGGGAAATGGACTACAGTACTAAAAGAGAGAATGGTTGCCAGAGAAATTCTCTTATTTAAAAAAAAGCTCAGAAAGTAAGTAAAATAACCACAAACCTTAAAGTTCAAGCTTCTCTGTGATCTGTTTACAAAACAAAATTTTGAAAGGTCCTAATGTCTGCCTTCATTGGGTTTTCTTTGTTCTTGATGCACACGTTTGTTCACTGTCTAGAAATTAAGCTTAGCAATATTACTGAGTACTTTTTCTACACCAGAGACTGTTCTAGGCTTTGAGGATACAACAGTTTGTGTGTGTGTGTATGTGTGTGTTTTGTGTGTGTGTGTGTTTTGTATGTGAGTGTAAATAATCTTTATTTTCTGGATTTTAAAATATCACATGGAGATAGTCAGTAACAAAGTTAATAAATTAATTATATAGAAGAGGTAGGTGAATCATTATGAAAATCCAACCTTATATTTTCTGAACCCTACAGTCACATAGATTTCTTCCAGGACTCAGATAAGAAGGACACTATCAGTATTTTACATGGTCATATGTTGTTTTTTTTGGGGGGTACCAGGGATCGAACTCAGGACTTTGTGCTTGCGAGGCAAGAGTTGGAACTACTGAGCTAAATCCCTGGCCTGGTCGTATCATTTTTCATCACTTGAAAATTATTCTATACATATGACCATTGAATATTGCTATTGTCTCCTTATGCTACAACTTTCTTATCCATAATATTTTTATCTTCTTTTGTCTAGATTTATAGTAACTACAGGAAATCTTTCCTTGCAACTAAGGCAAATTTCATTAAAAATACACTTGGGCTACACTACATTATCAATTCATGTTTCTGTATATCAAATAAACTATTTGGGGTAAAATACAAATGCATAGAAGAATATTTAAATACAGACACAGATAAAAAAGGAAAGGTTAAGTTTATCAAATGGAAGTAAAATAAACATATCAAAAGATAGCTATCTGTCTATATGTTAGACATTTCCAGAAACAAAAAAGCAGATAAGAAACCATCTTACATATCATGACATTGAAGATTTAATGAAAAATTTCCAATCTCATTTGAATTTGGCAATATTCAGAAAGGATGTGTTAAATACCATGAGCAAGTGCAGTATACTAAACGATATATATGTTAGATCAATATTATTTTAATAATTTAAAGTGGTGCAAGTTATTTATTTCATCTGAAGTTTATCAGCAAGAAAAGTAAAAATAGCAACTTTTTTCCATGTTCATATCCCAAGTAAGTGACAGAATTCAAACCCACCACAGTCTGACTTCATAGGTATAAACTTTCAGTAGGCCAAGTTGCCATAAAACTCCATGACATTACCAGAGCAATTTTTGGTTTTGACTTGAGAAAGATCTATATTAAGAATTTTATTTTAGTTACTTATGAGATGTTGACAATAAAATGCATATAAATAAACATGATTTATAGTGTTTTGTTTTCTTTCTTACCTAGATCAAATTCATTCTTAATTTTAGGAGAAATTTCAAATAATAGAGTATACTATATCCTTGGAAACAGAGTCCAATTTGCAGTTTGTTTTAATAATCTCTTGAAATTATAGCCTTTGAAGGTACAGAATCTATTATCCCTCCTCACCCTGAATGTTCTTAACAGTAACCCAGTCTACATCCTACTTTCACGGCCATATGGAGCTACTCAGTCTTTTTATTGAGACTCCTGATTGAGAAGCCTCCTGGGACTGCACACAGCCAGGAAAGAGAAAAGGATTAGTAGTAATAATACTAAGACTCCACCAGAAGGGCTGATTCAGCAGAGGTATGAGCCATAATTTTACATCAGACCACTCAGCACCGAGGGAACTAATTACAAAGCAGACACTGTGGATTTCAGATACATTCTTCATTTCACCTCAGTTGAAGTCAAGATTTCCACAGGATATATAAAAGAACATATTTTCTGCCAAGACACCAAAAATATGTATGGCAAAAATGGCATATCAGAAACTCCATACAACAGCTCAAAGCTGTTTCCCATTAATAAGCAAATTTATTCTCAATCAGTAAGTTGCAATATTTCTGTTCACTGTGATAGTATCTGGTATAACGCTTATAGAATATTGTACTTTGTGATGAATATTATTCTTTGAATGTTGGAGTGTAGAAAAATGTCAAGTTCATATTGAATAGTGTTTCTGATTTTTTTTGTATTTTAAATAGAATTGATTTTTCCAAAATATAATAAAATATTAGTACTAGTGCTAAAATTAAAAATTTCTCATTTTTAAATGTTTATGTTAATAACATGTAATTTTAACCTTTTTAAAATTTTTCCCATTTTAACGATTAAAAAATTCTTTTTTGATTAAATTCTTTTGTTGGTATATTTTAGGTATACAATATGTTTACATTTATCATTGAGTGCTTGTACCTATACATGATGTGTCTTGGTTCTTATTTTTTCCGCATTACCTGTGCACCCTTTACCCCCTCCACTCTTCCCTATTTACATAGACTTCATTTCCATTTTTTTCCTTTCTCATAATTTTTCGTTACCCTTCTTTCTTTTCCCCTTCCACCTCCTACATCCTTTTCTTCCTATTTCAAATTATCAATTATTCATTTTAATTGTTTTAATCCTTACTTACACTTTCAGTGTGTCTCTAGTTTCTCGTTCTTTATGGCTGAGCAGTACTCCATTTTATAAAAAACAAAACAAACAAAAAAACCCCCCACATTTTCTTTATCCAGTTTCCAGTTGATAGGCCATTGGGCTGTTTCCAAGCTTTAGCTATTATGAACTGTGCCGCTATAAACATGGGTGCACAAATATCACAGTGGTGTGATTCTTTTAATTATTTTGGGAAGATACGCAGCAGCAGGGGAATACCTGGGTCAAATTGGACCTCTAGTCCTAGTTCTTTGAGGTATCTCCATACTGATTTCCACAGTGGTTTTACCAGTCTGCACTCCCACCAAAAATGGAGAAGGGTTCCTTTCTCCCCGCACCCTCGCTAGCATTTGTTAGTGGTTGATTTCTTGACAGCAGCCATTCTTTCTGGGTTGAGGTGAAATCTCAGTGTTGTTTTGATCTGCATCTTTAGAATGACAAGTGATGTTGAACATTTCTTCATATGCTTATTTGCTGCTTTTACTTCTGTGTCTGAGAAATGTCTGTTCATTTCAGATGCTCATTTTTTAATTGGGTCTTTAAATTTGGGGCATGTCTTTTTTTTTTAGTTCTTTATATATTCTAGATAGTAGTCCTTTGCCTGAGATACAGCTTCTAGAATTTTTTTCCCACATTATAGGTTGTCTCTTAACTCTGTTGCTGGTTCCTCTTGCAGTGCAGAAGCTTTTTAATAGATTGATATCCCAGTTGTTGATACTTTGTGATACTTCCCATGCTACTGAGGTTTTGTTCATAAAATCTTTTCCTATGCCAATGTTTCAATAGTTCTACCTAACTTATCTTCCAGCAAGTTTAGTGTTTCTGTTTTAATATCTAGATCTTTAATCCACTTCGATCTTAGTTTAGTGCCTGATGATGGGTATGTGTATAGCTTTAATCTTTGGAATGTTGAAATCCACTTTTTCCAACACCATTTATTAAATAGGCTATCTGTCCTCCAATGAGGGTGGTCGGCTCCTTTGTCAAAGATGAGGTGGCTGAATATGTCTGGAGTTGTTTCTGCATCTTCTAATCTATTCCACTGATCCTTGGATCTGTTTCTTTGCCAGTGCTATGCTGTTTTTATCACAGTAGCTTTGTAGTGCAGTTTCAAGTTGGCGCTTGTGATATCCCCAGCCATGTCTCTGTTGCCTAGAATTGCTTTTGCTATTCTAGGTCTCTTCTGGTTCCAAATGAATTTTAGGATTGTTTTCTCTATTTCTGTGAAGTTTATTGTTGGAATTTCAGTCAACCTTGCATTGAAAATCTATATAGCAGTTTTGGAAGTATGGCCATTTTCACTACATTGGTTCTTCCTACCCAGGAACAAGGAATGTTTTTCCTTTTTCCTATATACTCCTCGATCTCCTTTTTCAGAGTGCTGCAGTTTTCAGAGCAGAGGCCTTTTGCTTCCTTTGTTAGACTGATTCCTAGATGTGTCATTTTTTGGATGCTATTGTAAAAGGAATTCTTTCCCTAACTTCTCTCTCAGTGAGTCTGTTATTTGTGTACAAGAAGGCTATTGCTTTTGAGCATTGACCTTGTATCCAGCTATCCTACTGAATCTGTCAATTAAGTCTAGAAGTCTTTTGACCGAGATTTTTGGGTCTTCTATGTAAAGTATCATATTGTTAGTAAATAATGACAGTTTCACTTCTTCCTTTCCTATCTTTATTCCTTTTATTTCTTTCTGTTTTCTAATTGCTGTGGCTAATGTTTCCAGAACTATATTGAATAGGACTGGTGATAGTGGGAATTCTTGTCTTGTTCCTGATTTTACCATGAAAGTTTTCAGTTTTTGACCATTTAGTATTATGTTGGCTGTTGGTTTTTCATAGATAGCCTTGATCAGGTTCTGCTAAAGACCTTTTCTATTCCAATTTTCTGTAGGGTTTTTATCATGAATGGGTATGGGATTTTTTCAAATGCCTTTTCTGCATCTATTGAGAGGATCATATGGATTATGTCTTTGACTGTTAATATTGTGTTTCACATTTATTGATTTATGAATGCTGAACTATCCTTGCGTCCTTGAGATAAATCCGACTTGGTCAGGGTGTATGATATTCTTGATGACCCTCTGTATTCTGTTTGCCAGTATCTTGTTGAGGATTTTTGCATCTATGTTCATTAGGGAGATTGGCCTGTAGTTCTTTTTTTGGGTTGGGTCTTTCCCTGGTTTTGGAATCAAAGTAATGCTTGCTTCCAGGAATGTATTTGGAAGCATTGCTTCCCTTTCAATTTCCTTGATGAGTGTAAAGAGTAATGGTGATATTTCTTCTTTAAATGTCTTGTAGAATTCAGCAGTGAAGCCATCAGGACCTGGGCTTTTCTTTGTTTTTAAATTTTTTATCACATTTTCAATTTCACTGATTGTAATTGGGGTATTTAAAATTTCTATACCTTCATTTAACTTTGGCAATTCCTGTGTTTCTAGGAATCTGTCCATTTCTTCTGTGTTTTCAATTTTATTAGAGTACAGATTCTTGAAGTAGGTCTTGATGACCCTTTGGATTTCTGCTGGGTCTGTTGATACTTCAACTTTTTCATTCTTAATTGCATAGATCTGAGCCTTTTCTTTCCTTTTCTCGATAAGGTTGGCTAAAGGATGATCAATTTTTTTCATTCTTTTGTAAAACCAACTCATTGATTCATAGATTTTTTTTGTATCATTGTCTTGGTCTCCATTGCATTCTTTTCTGCTCTGATCTTTATATTTTCCTCTCTTGTATGAATGAGCTTTGGGTTTGTTATGCTCTTCTTGTTCTAGGAGCTTGAGGTTCTGCATTAGGTTATTTTTTGAGTTCTCTCTGTTTTCCTAATATGGGCATTCACTGTTATGTGTTTCCTGCATAGAACTGCTTTCATTGTGTCCCATAGATTCCTGTATGTTTTACTGGCATTATCATTTACTTGTAGAAACTGCCTGATTTCTTCTTTAATTTCTTCTCTGACCTATTCGTTGTTCAGGAGGCTGTTATTCAATTTCCATGTGTTTGTGGGGGGTTTGCGGTTTCTTATTTTACTGATCTCCAATTTTATTGCACTGTGGTCTGATAATATACAGGGGGTAACCTCAATTTTTTACATTTACTTAGACATGTCCTATGAGCTAGCAGGTGGTCTATTTTGTAGAAAGACCCATGTGCAGCTGAAAAGAATATGTATTCTGATTTTGTGGGGGTGGAACACTCTGTAAACATCTATTAAGTTCATTTGTTCAATAGCTTGTTTCAGTTCTAGAATTTTGTTGTTAAGTTTTTGTCTAGATGATCTATCTATTTGTGATAGTGGGGTATTGAGGTCCCTCACTGCAATTACATCAGTGCTTATTTGGTTTTTCATGTCCATTACTATTTGTTTTGTATAGTTTGGGGCATTCGTATTTGGTGCATATATATATATATATATATATATATATATAAGATTGTCATCTTTTCCTCTTGGATTGTTCCCTTCACAAGGTTGTAGTGACCATCTTTGTCTCTCTTAATTAGTTTTGGTTTGAAATCTACTTTCTCTGTAAATAAGATTGCTACCTCTGCTTTTTTCTGGGATCCTGTGAGGCGGAGAACTGTTTTCCATCCTTTTATTTTCGGTCTATGCATTTCTTTTTGAGATAGGTGTGTTTCCTGTATACAGCATATTACTGGATTTTTCTTCTTAATCCATTCTTCCAGTCTATTTCTTTTGATTTGTGAACTGAGGCCATTAACACTGATGGTTATAATTGATAGATATTGTCTCATCCTTGTCATGATGTTTTACTTTTGTTGGCTCTTTTATTTCTTATTTTTTTCCCCTTTCCCTTTAGTTTCTTACCTTGCTTGGTGGCTTCCTTCCATTGGGCCTCATAGAGTTGTGACCTTCATTGTCTTTTTCCAGGATATTGCTTAGAATGGTTTGGAGTGCTGGTTTGGTGTTCATGAAATTTCTGAAGTGTTCTTTGTTCGTGGAAGTATCTAATCCTCATGGATTTTGAAAGATAATTTTGAAGGATACAATATTCTAGGTTGGAAGTTTTTTTCTTTTAGGGCTGGAAATACTTCACTCTGGGCTCTCCTTGATTTGAGGGTTTGAGTTGAGAAGTCTGCTGTGATTCTAATGGGGTTTCCTTTGTAGGTGATTTGTTTCTTTTCTCTGACTGCCTGTAGGATTTTGTTCTCCTGTTGGGCTTCTGGTATCTTAACTATTTTATGTCCAAGTGTAGATTTTTTTTGATCAAGGCTAGTTGGAGTTCTATATGCCTCACTTATCTGTATGTCAAATTCTCCACCTCTGTCTGTGAAGTTTTCTACTATTACTTCTGTTAACAGTTATTTTTTTATGTCAACTGTATTTTCTCCTGTTTTTTCATGGACTCCTATCAGTCTTATGTTATTCTTCTTTGTATCATCTAGCACCTGCTGCATTGATTTCTCGTGATCCCTTACTATTTTTAAGAAATCTCTGTTTTCTTGGTCCTTAACTGCAGTCCTATCTTCTATGTCTGATATTCTATCTTCAGATTCCCTTAATCTGCTGTGCATACTTTCAGTGGAGTTTTTAATTTCCTGAATATTGGTTTGAATCTGTTTCATAGTTTCCATTTCTTTCTTATGGTGGGCATTCATGGCTTCCAGCATGTTTCTGAGCTCATCTATTTCTTTTATGTGTTTCTGTTCTAGAACCTCTAGTCATATCTTTCACTCTGCTCAGCATCTCTGTAGTTATCTGGGAGATTATTTCTGCTTTGAATTATTTAGTGCCTCATTCATCTGTTTTGTTACTTCCTGTGTTATCAGTTCTGGTTGTCCAGGTGGTTGATTATCAGACTTTTCCACCTTGTTTCCCCCAGAATTTGGCCTTTAGTGGGGTGGAAGTCTGAGTTTGTGCCTTGCTTAAATGTCTTCTCATTTTTGTCTTTGATGCTGTCCTTGGTTTGAATTCCTGGGTTGATATGTTTAAGTTGCTTATCTTAAGTATCTTTGTTGATGTATTTAGAACACTTATTGAATGATTGCTTCTCAGATGTGTCTTCCAGATATAGTTGGTCTTTAGGTTTTGAGTCTCTAATGTCTCTGAGGCTACCTCATTTTCATTTTACCAGGGAGGACAATTGATTAGATCAATCACTACACCTTAGCCCAAGTGATGCAATCAGCAACATCATAGCATCAAGTACCTCTTAGAAAATGACAATTTGTGGTAGTTATTAGTCTATCACCTTTAACTGTGCGAATTAAATGAAAATCAAGGACCAACCCAACATACGTTTATAGTGAATAAACTCTTCAATATAGCAAGTTTACCCTTTGGAATGGGGAATTAGAAGGAGTTGGGGAGGGGGGGATAGATAGGTAAAAGGATAGGGGAAGGTTAGCAGTGGGGCCAGAGGACACAGGTAAGAGAAGGAAAAAAAGAATAAAAGAAAAATAAAGAAGAAATATGAATTAGGGCCAGAACAGGAAACCAAGGGAGATGAAGAACAATGTGGGAAGCAATGGAGTGAGGGAGAGAGAGAGAGAGAAATAAAAGAGAAAAGAAAGAAAAAAGAGAAAAATAAAAATTGTAAAAGAGTAGGAAAAAAATTAAAAATAAGAGCAAAAATTAATGTTAATTTTGAAAATAACAAATAAAAGATAAGAATGAAGGGCCTCTTTGAGGGTATGTCTCTGCTGTCACATTAGACAATGTAGGCAGCAGTGTGCAGATATAAGTCAATAAGTTTCAGCAAGCAAGTCGCAGACCCATGAGATTCAGCCAGATTTCTGGCTACAAGTCCCAAGTTGAGCTCCCCATCCTCCTGTAGGGTTGAACTCTGCAAGGTTCTACTGCAGGTTCCAGCTTCATTTCCCCCGAAGATAGTCCAGGTTCCAATGGGACGTGATGATCACTCCAACTTACCACGTACAGTGGTCTGGTGTGCTTTTATTGCAGAGATTCTTTTCACTTTTCCAGTGGGGTTCAGTTTTCATCATGGAGTCTGAGAGAGGCCCTCTATCTGTTGTTCACTTCTGCAGCTCGGGACAATGGCCGTTAAGCCCCCCTGTGCCTCTGTAGTGTGAAACCAGGTAGTTGCACCAAGAGTCTGGAGGTGAGGGTGGGGGTGGTGGGGTGGGGGTGGTGTTGCAGGCTATGCTGGCAGGTGGTGGGTGGTCCTCACTGTCTTACTGGCCCCAGGTGGGAGTGGTAAGCTGGTCAGAGTAGGTTTCCAGTCGGACCAGGACCAGGACCACTCACCCCATGCTGGTCCGCTGGCAGCTAGCTGGTCTAAAAATTTCTTAGTCAACAGAAGTTGCTAATTGAGTTTACATATGTACAGAGGCCTGTTATGAGAATTACAAATAGATGATATTTTAAAAATAAATATCATTACCTTCTAAATATGTCAAAAAAATATTGGAAGCATATAACATAATGAAAATATGTGAGAAAATGTGTCATAAATATGAATAATAATTGGTAAATCATACCAAATTCAACATGAAATTGAATAAATTGACTGTTTCATTTAATATTGATTGTTTTCTATTCTCTTTTCATTATGTACATCTGTCTTCATCTAGGATAACACTTAATTTCATGTCAGCAAAATATTGATCATCACACTCTGAATGATCTCTCTCAGGATCCATCCATTTGATCCTGTCCCCGTTTCATTTCTAACAGTTATTATAGTATAGCTATTTGTGTGATGGTTCTTCATCAATGACTTTTAAAAAAAATCTATTATCTGGCTACCTACTAGATAATCACTAATTAAATAAATTATTTTCTCACATTTTATACCATATGCCATGGACTGGGAGTATTATAAAATCAAAAGTAGTCATGATCTCTTGCAGTTATAGAAATTGCATTCTAGTGGATGTTCCAGCAAGCAAAAACACAGATGTAGGTAAGTGTCTAGGACTGAACTTATTGGCCTTTTGTAAAATTGACCAGTTGGTGTTGCACCAACTCTGGTTGTCTTTGTTTTCCACAAACAGATACAAAAAAATCTGAGCTTCTAGGCTTGCTTTTGGTTTAGCTATAGGTGCCTCTGAGAACTGGGCATCAGATATGAGTGAAAGTGATCTGAAGCCCATCAAGCAAGGCCCCCTGGTAACCCCCTCCACTGTGTTGCTGTTATGGTGCAATCTGTAATGTCCCCCAAAGGACCACGTTGGGAAGACTTCATCCCAAATGCAGCGGTTTTCAGTGCTGGGGCTTTTGAAAGGGATTGGGTCAGGAGGGCAGTAATTTAGGGTTATCCACAGATTGAATTCATAATTTGATTACATTATTGAGAGGTGATGGAAAATAGATCCAGGGCCTAGGTGAAGTGGGTACATCATGAGGCATGAGCTTAGGGACTATATCTTATTGCTGCTCTCTCTCTCTTTCTTTCTGATTTCTGGCTGCCCCTAGGTGAGCAGCTTTCCACTGACATGCCCTTCCATCATGATGTTTCTGCTTTGACAGAGGCCTATAAGCAGTGGAGCCAGGTGAACATAGACAGAGATATCTAAATCCATGAGCCAATATAAAACTTTCCTCTTTTAAATTTGTTATCTCAGGTAATTTTTTTTAGCAACAGAAGGATAACATGGTGTTTTTTTCTCTTGCCCACGCACTGAAAACCACCATACCTATGACTGTAAAGCCTCAATATAAAAATAATTAGAAATAATAAATCTGCTCAGAATAGAGCAATCTACTAAGGTGCCTTTTTATTTTTAATGTGTGGGGCAAATACACTTCCACTGACTTAAACTGCAAAGATTTCACAGATTAGGTTGTACTTCTCTGACATCATTTTTATACAGATGTAGATGAATTGAAGACATCTCAAATACAGCACACTGGCTTCATCACAGGGTTAAAGACCAAAAGCAAACCGTTTTGACTCTGAAGTGATAGAAAAATCATAATATATAGTCCACAAGAAATGAATACATTAGGAAAAGAAAAACTTGTGTGAATATTTTAACACTAAATTTATTGAGGCATCATGAGATTAGTAGAAGTTACCTTTGGCCTCTACAGTTACAAGAGGTGCTCAGAATGGTGGCCATCAGCTTCCAGATATTTATTAGTATGGCAAAGTGCTGAAGTGTATATAAGTTTTTGAGGAATCTGTATGAAATGATGCAAATTCATTAAGTGTTACCTTCAATTCAGTGAAGCAAAACAGTTGTTATAATAATCCATGATTGAGTCTATTTACACATTTAGATATAATTTACAAATAACACTGACCAGAATTGGACAATTTTGGAACAGCAAAAAATGTATAGAGAACATTCTTTAGTTTCAGGATATATAGTTGAATGGGGAAAGGAGTAGATATCACAGTATCACTTAAAATTTTGAGCTGAGGGCAGTGACTGGTTTGGACTTTGAGTGAATACCATTGTGACAAAAGTGTGTTTGTTAACACAGGAGAAAGAAGAAGAAACTGATTTTTGGTGGCCAGGAGAAAAAGAATGTTTCCTAGGAGATGATGGGAAAGTCTTGTATGAAACATATTTGAATTTTCAATTACTGCCTGGAAGAAAGAAATGGCATTTTTAAATTTAGTTAATAATAAATAAGCTTTCAATATTAGTACATTTTAATTTTATTAGTATATATATATATATATATGTAGTACATAATGATTACATTCACTCTAGGGGATTGGTACATGTACATAACACATTTCAATTTCCTTCATTAATTAATGAACTTGTCTTCTCTCTCACACTATTGCACTAACCTTACAAATATGTATGTGTACATCTGTGCATGTTTGTGATGTGTGTTTATCTGTATTTATCATTTATTCAGTTATTTAATTGACTACCTTGCTAACATAGGTATTACATCAAAATCTATAGTTCCCATAATGTCTTATTTTTTATTAAGGATAAGAGCATTATTCTTTGCTTTTTAAAGACTTTTAGTACAAAACTTTCACTGTCTCAGGCTAGCGTATTAGATTTGAATCAACTGAGACATCAAAGTGTGTGTTGGGGGGTCCTGCTTTTCACACACATTCCTGTGTATTTTGTTTGTTACTATCATATAGTGACAAAGAGTGGAGATCTATACTCTTTAACAACTGACGTTTACCTCCTTTTTTCATCAAAGATGCCTTGACCTATGGTTTGCATCTTATATACACAAATGTTGTCCAATACCTGAAGAACTTTCTGATAAATAGGCTTCTAAAGAATTGATGCCTCATTGTGAATTGGCTTTGTATGATTAGCAGCTAGGATCAATATACGGCACTCTTTCCATGTCTGCCCTGGTCATAAGATGAAAAAAACATGAAAAATGAATAATTATAGAAGTAATAGTCCAAATAATTTGACTTGAGGATTTACTAAATTACAATAAGTCCTCTAAGGGTTTTACATGTGAAATAACAATCACTAATACCATTTGTATGAAATTATTATTTTTCCAAATTTTACAGATAAGAAAGCCAAGATATGAGACAGATATTACAAAAGTGACCAAATGAAATGGTAACAATATTTTGTGAAATCAAATTTTGGGTATACAATTGAAGATGTTATTTAAAATTTTCTAGATGTTCTTATATGGAAGGTTAAAAAAAAATCTAATTTTACACAAATACTTCTGAGAAAAAAAAGAGAAGGTATATCTTACTTCTCATTTTGAAGGACTCTCACAATCCCTTTTTGAAAATCTAACAGGAAAATAATAATCAACTGTCAATATTGTTAATGAAATGGTATGTAAAAATTCTAAAAAATATTCAAATCAAATCAAGAATTATGATAAAATAATTGATAGGACATTATAGAATTAAGAAATGTAAATAATAAACCTGAGAGGTATTTGTCTGATCTAAAAAGTCAAAAGGTATAGAGTTAGTTTTAAAATATGAATACAGTAATAAAATTATTTGTAAATAAATTAGACATACCATATGATCAATTTAATAATTGCAGAAAAATCATTTTATAAATTTTAACATATATTAACTATTGAATAAGGAGAATAAGTTAGAAAAAATGGAAAATTATTGTTTCCTTCCTAATGTACATGCTCCTTGAGATAAGATCAATATAGAAAAAATAATCCATATCAATATCCAATCAATGCAGAAAATTATTATGTATGAAACATAAAAAATCAAATTAACAGTGGATGCAGTTTATACTCTCAAAACTGGCAATTAACTACTGATAAATCTAATAAGATATCAGCAAATCTGTGAGGCAAATGTAAAGTGATTACAGAGGACATTTTAAAAGATGAATAAAACACAAGTATGAATGTGAAAGATTCAAAATTCATAGATTTCAATTCTTATAAATTCTATCCATATTTTTTGTGAATTCATCATGAAATTTTTAACTAAATTGCTTTCTTACTAATATTAATAAATATTAAAATTTATATAGAATCTAGAGTGAAGTAAATAGCTATGATACTTTAGGTGAAAGAAATGGAAGAAAAAAATTCAAGAATGAATAAAAGCGGAAAGATACAGGACTGTCTATTGATACTGGTTCTTATTTTGATTTGTTTACCCTAAAATGTCAATAAAATTATGCTTTTTATTTAAAATTTTTGCTAGTCTTTTAAATAGCAAAACATTTATTGGTACATTTTAGGCATACATAATGATAGCAACCATCATAGGGAATTTGCACCTGTCCATGGTACATCCCGCCTCTTTTTCCCATTCCCCACTTTTTCCTAAGCCACTTCCCCACCCTTCCCTATGTACAAAAACTTTGTTTCCATTTTTTCCTTCTATTTTCACTATTTTTCTTGTTCTTTC
This sequence comes from Heterocephalus glaber, assembly GCF_053883595.1. Lineage (NCBI taxonomy): Eukaryota > Metazoa > Chordata > Mammalia > Rodentia > Bathyergidae > Heterocephalus > Heterocephalus glaber. Next base: position 27,119,010 of record NW_028258325.1, read on the forward strand.
CTTCCTTTCTTCCTCCCTCCTCCCTTGTTCTTCTTCTCATTTAAATATTTTCTTTCCATTTCCCAATATCTACTAAACATTTTTGTCCTTATTTCCACTTTAAGTTTCTCACACCAGAGAAATAATGTGGTATTTAAATATATGTGTCTGATTTGTTTTACTTAAGAGTATAGCTAAAAGGATAGACCATGAGATCATACTCTTAAGTGAAAATTATGCTTTTTAAACATAATATTCTTTTGATTATTTTATAGTACAATTTAAAACATATTGTTCATGCATATGTTACTGACACCAGCATTGTATACAGTCATTGAGTGCCGTCTTACTTCATCTGTTTTTTTCTACTTATCTACTCCATCTATTTATCTACTTCATCTATTTATTAATTATCTGTTATAAGGTACAAATATATTCTAGGGAGAAGGAAATTAACAGATACTAAAACGAAGATTTGAACTCCTATCTTGTTAAATGAATTTTTAGTAACTGAAGAATCAGATAGTATTTAAATGACAGAGATATTATGTAAATGATAGAGACTAAAGTAAGATGTTGGGTGGACCTCATTTACAGATAACATGCTACAAAGTAAAACAGAAATAATTACAAATATTGCTAAATAGGAAAGAAACTGGCCGAAGAAGTCCCAAGATTATAAATTCATTGTAAGTGATGCTGGATCCAACCAGAAAGGTAGAATTACAGTTTCAGGAATCAGCCCATTTCCAATCATCCAAGGGTATTCAGAGCATTTTGTCTTTTCACTTAGTGACAAACATGTGGGATTTAATGATTAAAGTACAATAGAATTTTCTTTTATCTTCTCAACCATATGTTCTGGCATGCATAGTGCATGTGAATAGGACTCAACATCCACATCCAATTTCTTCCTTGGCAAATGTAGTTTTACTGCTTACTAAACTTGCATTATACTGGTTGTAGAGTAGAGCAAATATATTGGATTGCCCTATCCAAGAAATGAAAATGACAGATGAAAGATTTAAATATGAACTACAGCACCAATAAAGACGAACAAAATGCTTGCAAGAAATGCCTAAGTAATAACGTTTCATTTTGATAATGTTCATTTAGAGCTGAGGACAGGGGCCTCTGTTCATTCCAGGAAATGGAGAAGGTAAAAGAAGTTCAATTAAATGCCATTTCTCGAAATAGGGGTCAATAATTCCTAGTCTCCAAAGGCCAGTTTGCTAGCAAGGCCTGACACTGGAATTTGCTAGCATCTTCAGGGAGCAATATTTCACTTATTTTGAATTCTATGATGCTTTGTTTTTATCACACTGTGCATATTCTGAAATCTTTCTCATATAACAGTAAATCTCCTTTTAAAGGGCAAATAGTGATATTCAAGAAGATTATTTATTTGAAGAACATATTGGGATTTTTCAAAAGATAAAAATCTTTGTGTCTATAAATGCTCATGCTTTAAAAGCATATGACATTTACTCAATAAAAAGTCCATTGATTTGTTTTGTCCTCAGTGTTTTGAGGATGTCGTTGGTATTAAAGAAGTATAAATATGCAACCATTGTCCTCTGGAAAACTTGGTCAAATTTGCATTAGGTGGCAAAAGGAACAAGTTTTAGGTTCTAATTTTAGCTTGCTAAATATTTTATATTTTATAAATATATTTTTATCTTTAACAAAATCCCTCTCCAATAAAATCATCTAATTAACTGGATTTTCTCACAACATTGTGCATATAATCTTGTCAGTAACGTTACACTTACTCAAATTCTATTTGTCATTCGCCTTTAGAATAAAAGTCACTGTTTTCAATATGATCATTCCTATTTCTCATGTCCTTCTTCCTCTGCTCTGGGTTCATAGATACACTCATTCCTGTTATATCGAACATGAAGGCCACTAACATGCTCACTGTATTGTGTGTGTAGAATACCCCTGCTGACAAAGATGCTTTGCTTGACCAAATTTTAATCTGTTGTTGGAACCTTTTGCACCTGTGCACTTCCCTGTGAAAACCAGTTTTAGAAAACAACCCTACAAAGTTAGTCTAGTAAGAATCTCCCTCTGAATGTCTGATAACCCTAGACATACATTTGGGTCGCTCTTCCTCCACTATCCTGTCTTCTGCAAGGATCTTATTAGGTTGGTTTATCCCACAATGCCCCACCCCCAGCCTCTTATTTATTAGTTACTTTCTCATTGCTGGGACAAAATACCTGATGCCCCCAAGTCAAAAGTGGAAAGGTTTAGTTTAGCTCACAGTTTGTAGAGGTTTCAGCCCATAGTTGGCTGGCTCCCAGGCAGGGTGGCATGGCAGAGGGCATCACAGTAGAGAAACAGTCCATGGCAGAGCAGGGAGGAGACAGCAAGAAACAAGCAGTAAAGCAACAGTAGCAAGTCTCCTTTTCCCATCCAGGTTACAAACATTTTCAATGGTGCCACCCACATCCAAGTGAGGCTTCTGTATTCAGTAAATCCATTCATCCATACCCAGAACTATTTTAATTCCCATCAATGGATTAATTTAATTATCATACCCTTAATCTTTATTCACACACTCTTAAGGAACATTCACAGGACCTAAATTCAGCCACCTCTCAAAAGCCCCACCACTGAGTGCATGAGTTTTTAAGAGAACATGTAGATATAATCCATAACAGCCTATGTTGTCTTTCAGTGATTTTCTATGTGCTCACCTCCGGCCTACTTTGGCTGTAAATTCCGCCTTTTCTTTACTATATTCACAATTGTGCCCAATTTCTTTCCCACACATCAAAATTTCATTGCTCTTGTCCCTAAAACTAACTTACATAAATATTTGCTTTTCAGAATTTAGTTAGATTGAACATTCTTCCTTGAAAAAGTTCTTAAATAATTGAGTCTAATACACATGCAAAGCTCTGGTCTAATTCTGTTTTAATTTTAATATTATAAATACACATTTACAGTATAATAACTTCACTCGTTGTGAGGAGTTGGTACTTGTATATAATAATTTTAATTCTTTTTTATCCCCTTCCCTTCTCATTTTTCCCACCTCCATTCATCTCTTGGTTCCTCTTCCTTTTACAAAAATTCTCTAAACTACAAACATTTTTATGTTGTAATAATGTACTTATTAGGAAATTTAAATTTTTGCCGGTATCATTTATAATGCCACCATTTTCATTTTGGACCATTTGTATGGTTTCATCTAAAATGTTCCCCAAAGACTCATATGTTCTGGGCTGGGACTTTTGATCCATGGATTCAACCAACTATAGATCAAAAATATTTGAAAATAAAATTGAATATGTACATATTTTTATCATTGTAGTCCAAACATTTACAGGATGTTTCCTGTCAGTATTTTTGAAAATATAGTGTATAATATATAAGCATAATGATTATATGCATAGCATTTATATTGTCTTAGCTATGGTAAAAAAAAAATCTATAGATGATCTAAAGTATATGGGAGGATGTGTAGGTTACATGTAAATACGCTACCATTTTATGTGAGGCATTTTGTATGTGTAGATTTTTGGTCACTCAAAGACTTGTACACAAATGCATAGAAATGACTACAGTGAGATAGTTTTTAGGATCCAAGTAAGCTGAGTAGATCGATAGTTTTCTCTTCACTAAAATAGAAGACTTCGGTGTTAACATATATGTTAAATATTTATTCTTACCTAAATTTCCAATGAAAATATTATAGCTATGAGATCCTTCTATACTATAAAGTTTCATATAAAAATGTGAGATGATTACTATTATCATCAGATTCATCTACAACTAGTACTTAAAGAAGCACACATCCTTTTCTGCACATTAAAAAATTTAAGAGTTAGTGTCTTCCTAATAATGGATATATTTATTTCCAAGGAGTAATTTACAAACTTGAAATAGCTGAATTTGTATTATCAATCTTTTTTCCTATGACATCTGAATTATTCTTTTCTTTTTTATTAGTACTTGTTTGTAGTATAAGATGTTTACATTCATCATGGGAATGTATATAGCACATCATAATCCACTTTTTTATCCCCTATGCCTTTCCTTCCTTCCCCCTTCACCAGGATATTGATCCTCTTTGTTTACCTTGAAATAGAGATTCACTTTAAGTAATTTTTAACATTGTACTCATAATATAGTGCTAACATGGAATGGTATAACTTTTGGAACTGAATTAATATTTTAATTAAATTTAACCTGGTATCATCCACTTTATGTAAATATACCCTTACATGGACAAATATCTGTAAATATGTAGTTAGAAATTAGTTTCAAATTAATACATCAGGATAGCATATGCAGGGAAAAAAATGAGTTTCCTTGTCAATTCAAAATGATATGAACATTGGTGCAGGGAGTATAAATTAACTCTCCTGGGAAGGTTTTCTGACAGGAGTGCTTATATGACACATATAATCTCTTGATCCATGAAATGCACTGAACACCATCAATTTGCTACTTGAGTTGTGTTCAGGAGAGAAGGTTGCCATTCACACATTAGTGTATGTTAAGGGCATGATAATTTTTTGATAAATAATTTTATTAGATGTTTCATTAATCTTTTAGTATTTAAGCAAATAAAAGCATAGCTTTAAACTAGTTTCACAATGAAATATTTTTGATACTTACACAGTCAATATTATTATGGTGTTTTCAAAAGCTAAAGAGACATTATCTCTTTGTTTTATTTGTTCTTAATATCTTGAACAGTACCTGAGGTTGAGGAATCTAAGTAACTGTGACTGGTCACCCAGTAAAGGGAAGAAAATCTGTTCTATTCTACTCTTTATCTATTCTGCCACGTTATGAGACTGCATGATTCTGAGCTCTCAGAAAAAAAAGCAAACAAAGATATAAAGTGAGCATAGAATTATATTGGAAATAGTACAAAATATTTCCACATCTATTTGGAGTAGACCTTTTTTTTTTTTGCTACATGTCATCATAAATTAAATCAGAATGCAAGTTTCCAGGGCAGAGAGCAAGCAAGCAGTTATCCAATTTTCCTCAGAATATATTGAAAGTAACTGTGGAAAATAAAGTAAGTATATAAAATATTTTAAATCAACTCAACTTCAAAATCTACCAACGGCCTCTAGAACATGATTTGTACTGAAAACTGAGCATGAGTTTTTGAGTGAATTAAATTTGGATTGGGCTATGTTTGTATCTGAAGTAATGTCTAACTTTTATAAACTTGAATTCTTAAAGTAGATTTATTTTTCTCCTTGAAATTATTCAGAAAAAGAAATAAGATGATGTTTGAAACCACTCAGGTCTCTGGAGAAATTATGCATTTGAACCCTGCTGATATGCCTATCATTTTCTTAGTACATTTTATTATAATGCTAAACTATCTACCTTTAAGCATGTATTCTGAGCTGCTTAATTTTACAGAAAGTATATTTTTCTTTGTACCTAGAACCCAGCACTAAATTTTACAATCATTTTTTCACTAGTTTTTTCATTCATAAATCTTGAAAGTTTACTATAGTGTAACAACATTATCCAAACCTGAATTCAAATTCTAGCATAGAAAATTACTAATTTTGTGACCATTGGAAAAACACACTATGTGCTTTAGTTTTAGTTTTGAATATATAAAACAAACCACACTGCTATGAAAGTTAGACAGTATGCAAAACTTTGTGAATGAAAGTTTAATATAGTTTAAAGTTATGAACTCTATAGTGTGGCTTAGTTTATAGCAATAAAATTCAATGTGAATTAAATGTAATACATTAAAGAAATCTAACAGTTGGCTTTAACTAAATTATATTCCACTAATAAACAGTCATAGATTATAAATGATAACTTCTTTAAAAAATAGTGCTAGGCAAACTGGCTGTCCCTGTGTTGAAGGTTGAATCTAGACCTATATTTCCTATCAGTTACTAAACTAAACTCAGAATGGATTAAAGACTTCAATGTTAGAAGATAAATACTTTATCTTTTGGAAGACAAAATAAGCAAAACTCTTGAAGACAAAAGGAAAGACTTTCTGAGTAAAACCTCAGATGGACAAGAAATAATACTAACAATCAACAAGTGGGATTACATCAAATTAAAAAACTTCTGCACAGTAAGGGAAACCACCAAGAGAAACAACCTACAGAATGGGAAAATATTTTGCCAGCTACTCCTCAGACAAAAAACTAATATCTAGATAAATAAAGAAGTCAAAATATTAGACCCCCTCATATTTAAAGATCCAATTAAAAATGGGCAACTGAAATGAATTGATACTTCTCAGATAAAGAAATACAAATGGACAATAAATATCTGAAAACAATATTCAGCATCACTGGTCATTTAAAATCACAAATTAAAAAAAAAAACACACTTAGATCTTATTTCACTTCAGCAAAATGACTACCATCAAGAAATCAACCAATAACAAATACTGGAAAGGTTGTGGGAAGAAAGCAACTCTTCTCCATTGTTAGTGGCACTGTAAACTGACAAAACTACTGAGGAAATCAGCATGACAATTCTCAAAACCTAAGAGTATAAATTCCATTTGATGCCACTATTTCAGTTCTAGGTATCTTCCCCAAAATGTTAAAGACATCATACCACAGTGATGTATGCATACCCAGGTTTATAACACACAATTCATAATAGCTAAATCTGGGAAACATCCTATATGTCTAGCAATAAAAATGGATATAGAGAAAGTAGCATTTATACACACTGGAGTACAACTGTGCCATAAAGAAGGATGAACTTGAATCATTTATAGGAAAATGGATTCACCTTGACACCATTATGTTAAGTAACTCAGGCACACAAGCTTAAATTTTATATTATTTCTCTTAAATGAAAAAATATATATGTATATCAGATAATAGGAAAAAAGGGAGGAATATATTTTAATCCAGCATAGACAATGTATCTAAAAGTGTGCCTTATTTAAGAAGACTTTGTTTCCATTTTTTTTCTTTTCTCATATTTTTTCTTTTCGCTTCTTTTCTTTCCCCTAACCCTCCCAATTCACCTACTCCTTTAGAGCTTTTCTTCCTATTTCACAAGATCAATTATACATTTTGATCTTTATTTACACTTTTAGTTTTTCATACCAGAGAAATTATTCAGTATTTACACGTGTGTCCTATTTATTTCACTTAAGAGTATGGCCTCAATGTGCATCCACTTAGCTATAAATGTCTCTAGTTTCTCATTCTTTATGTCTGAGTAGTATTCCATTTTATAAAAAGAACCATGTCTTCTACTAATAAAGGTAATGATAAAAATGTGTGGCTTGACAATACAATTTTCTTACATATGTTTTATGTTCTTTGGCCTATTAGTCTGTTCTTAATTCTGTATATATGATAATTAATCTTATAATGTCTTATAAGATAAAGGAATCTGCTGCTGGATAAAAGAGAAATGAAGGGAAAGGGAAAAAAGAATTGAAATGTATTATGTATATGCATCAATTTCCTACAGTAAATGTAATCATTATGTCCTGAAAAAATAATGATCCTTATAAAAGTACAAAAAAAGTCATAGAATCTCAAATGATAGTGGCAAAAGTTTAATTCCCTTTTACCAATTGTCCCTGTGGGAAAACTCTAGCTTTGTGTCATGTATCCTTTATTTTCAGATCTAGGCCAAATAAGCAAATCCCACTTGAAACATGTCAGCTAGAACTCCTAAAGAAGAACAAAGGGAAAAAATAAGTATAATAACCAATAGTGACTTAATTCTCCAGGTATCTCTCACTTCCATTTTTATTTCATTGTCAATGGCAAATTATATTAGTCTAATTTCAACCAATTAGTGAAATAGGGGATGGGAGAAGAGAATAATATTTATAACAATGGATGAGTGAAAGTGGAAAATGATACTCAAATATATAAAAAGTAAAAGTCAAGACAGGGACTGCGTGGGGTACCATTTGTACAGAGATGTCAAGATCAAGCAATATATGTGGGCTGGAGAGTGTATCTGGAATTGAAATTTATACCTATAATCTTCCAAATGGTAGGAATAAGGACTATATGATTTTAATTTATGTAGAAGTTTACCTTTGAGAGTTACTTAATAAGTGAAATTCAGTAGGAAAATGTACATGCTGGAATTAATTTCACACACAATAGCCATTCTATTTTATATATATATGTTCACAATTTGTCTGTATGGTTGAATCTCTATTTGATTTCTCTGAATGAAAATTATGTTTTGGGGCTCCGTGTATTTTAAAATATTATCTTTCATCAATTTTTCTCATATCACTGACCAGCTAAAGATTTTTCAAGAATTTGACCTGGATAGGAGGAATTATTTCATCATATCAAAAAGAAATATTCTCCATAGGAAAGTTACATGAGAATATCTGAAAGGTTGGCATTTAAATTCATACCTATATGAGTACTAGGGTCTCTTTGGCCCAAAAACTTTCTTGAAATCCAAGTGTCACAGAAATGAAAAGCTATTGAATTAATGACTTTTGTGTATGGGAAAATCTCAGGCAATACTGTGATTTAGGAAGACAGAACTATCTATGATGCCTTAAAATAACAGAAGTAAAAGTCTGGAGGTAATGATCTTAGTATTACTCACCTATCAGGATTAAGAAGTCAATTGTTTCACTATGTTGTGGTAACTAAAGTTGGTATGGAACACTTTCAAGAGATTTCATCTACCAAACCCAATTAGTATTTGCCAAAGAATTTGTTCACTCATGAGATCAGTGGAAGAGTGGAGACTTTAGAATGAAGTCAGAGACACATTATTATAATAGCTAGTGTTATTCTTAAGTGGCTTTACCATTTTGAAAATCTTTTAAAATAGCTAAGCAATAAATTATATCTTAAATAAGCCAGTAAATTAATCATTAATAAGTCATGAAAAATTTTGAAAGTTCTGCAACAGTAGAAAATATACAAAAGCTATCAAATTGGTGCATTTAAAAGCTTAATGTCCCATTTGACCCAGCTATTCCACTGCTGGGTATCTTCCCAAAAGAATTAAAAGAATCATACCACAGTGATATATTATATGTGCACCCATGTCCATAGCAGCACAGTTTTTAATAGCTAAAGCTTGGAAACAGCCCAATTGCCCATGAACTGGAGACTGGATAAAGCAAATGTGTGGTTTTTAAAAATAAAATGGAGTACTACTCAGCCATAAAAATGAGAAATTAGAGACATTTATTGATAAATGGTTGCACATTGAGGCGATACTCTTAAGTGAAATAAATAGGACACACATGTAAATACTGAATAGTTTCTCTAGTGTGAGAAACTGAAAGTGTAAATAAGGACTAAGAGGTATGATAGATAATGTGAAATAGGAAGAAAAGGGGCAAAAAAGAAGGGGAAGAGGGATGGGTAGGGGAAAAAAGAAAGAAGGGAATGGAATGAATATGGGAAAATTAAAAAATGGAAACAAAGTCTTTGTAAATATGGAGGGATGGAGGGGTTGAAGGGAGGGAAGGGGAAGGGGGAAAAATAAGAAACAAGAGAGACTATGTAGAGGTGCAGAATTCCAATGGTGAATGTCATTATATTGTATACCTAAAATGTACCAATAAAACTAATTTTAAAAAAGCTTAATCTCAATGTTTTTATTATTATTTATGCTTTAAAACAAAATTCATGAGTTTTATTTCACATAAATTTTAAAATAATTATATAATTAATGATATTATACATAAAACAGAAAAAAAGCTTTAAATTATCTGAAACTTGAGGTTCATGGATGTTTGTCATTTTACTAAAAAAGTTACCACAACTTTGTTTTGCTCATGGAGTCACGCCATAGATTAAAACAAATCAGGTGCTTTTAGAGAATAAATCTGCAGCACAGTAGAAGCACAAAAATAAAGGCAATTATTTTTACTTTTTCTCACATAATGCTAAAGAATAATCATTTCCATTTGCCAAAAATGTCAGTAGTGAAACCAAGGATATAATGGTACAAATTAGGAAAAAATTCAATGGCATGAATTTGTTACCCAGCCAAAAATTATATAGAATTGTAGCTGAGTATACTCACTTTGAAAAGAGTTCTGGAATGATGAATCTTAATAATATCAATCAGCATGCATTTTCAAAATACAAATCCAACTGCAAGTAAAATCATAACTTTTAAAAAAGACTACAGCTATTTCAATAGATACAAATTTCTTGATGAAAATTTAAACAGGATATTGTTTCAGTGGAAAACTGATTTCCAAAGAAGTGGTAATAAGTATTTTCATAAATTTATGAACAGCTAACATCCCTGGTATAACGTTTTCAAAATATGAAAATGTTGACTAATTTCATGAGACACCAAAGTTAGCTTATCCTTCTTAACACTGAGAGCTATATCAATAGCATCATCAGAACATAAAGTTTTGAATTTAAGGTTTATATATGAAGTTTTCTTTTTTACTCTTGTGAATACTTAATGGTCTATTTTGTTAGATATTAGAAAATATTTCATATTCTTGACCAAACTGATATTTAAAATCTATAATTATATATATATATATCTTTGAAAAGATATTTTCCAAATGATATTTTATATTTGTTAATAGATATTTTAATAGTGATATTTATATGTTGAAAGAATTGTATTGAGATAAATTACTACTGCCACGGTCACAAGATCATGTTAATGTAGATAATGCCTTTATCTGGGCTTTGTTATCTCTCCTGAATTATTTACAAAGAAAGAAATATTACAAAAATGGAAATGTCTACTTATCAATCATTCATGCAATCACATCAAATTAGTATCTGTTTCTACATCTATTAAATAAACCGGTTATGTTTCTTATTTACTAATAATACTCATTAAAAAAGAACTTGAGTTTGGAATGCCAGACTTTAAATATTGCTTTCATTCTTTAGCACCAGTGATTTTATACACAATCACTTTAACTATAGTTAGTTGTCACTTTTGTTGATGTTTGTTTTGATTTTCATCTGTTAAAAGGGACCAATATCAAATCATTTATTACATTATGAATTAAAATAAGTGAAATGATACGTATAAAAATTTATATAAAGCATGCCATAGCCACTGAGTAAATGGCAATTATTGTATGTAAATAACATACTAGCTACCCTGATAATACATGCTGACTGTATTATTTCATTTTGTGAAAAGATGGAGTAATTTATAAAGTAGAGAGATTTATTACACTTTCGAAGCCTGAGAAGCCCAGAATCAAGTTGCTGGTGTCTGAAAAGGGTCTTTGCACTGCAACCCCCTCTTGAAGATGGTGGAAGGGACAGAAAACAGGAAAAGAGAGAGAATTTGAGGCAAATTCACTATTAGAATAAATCTATTCTTGAGATAAAGAATGTATCCCTAGGATAGGATAATTAATCCATTTTAAAGGCAGAGCTTATATGACCTAATAAACTCAAAAGATTTTTACATTTCAAGACCATTGCACTGAGGATTAACTTTTGAATAAATTAAATTTAAGGTACACATTTAAACCACAAAATAGAATAGGGTTCATATATAGTTCTGCCTGGCACTAAACTCTATTTTCTCCCCCACTATATAATACTGTTTCCTAATAATAAATATCTCAATCAATAAAATAATACTCTAAAAGATTTGATGGTGATAATACTAAATTTGAAAATAAAACTTAAGTAGTCCATAAAATTACAGTCATCTACCTAGTAATGGAATTTGTTATCAAAGTCTTCATCTTGTCTATTTTTGTTTTGTTTTGTTTTCAGCCCAGCCAGTTGGGTTTGCTGAAGAAAAGAAGCACTGATAAAACAATATGCTGGCCCACTTTGTCTCCATCCGCATGGTTCCTGATGAAGTAGTGTATACTTATTGCTCAAAGACCATAGTTTTGATTTTCCATTATATTTCTCAGGAAGTTTTAAAAAAGGTATAAATGTTGTAGTGTTGTCTGCAGAAGGGGTGGGGGTGGATGACCTGACATTTGAAAGAGCTACTCTCAAATGGAATCAATCTCACACTAAAATAGATGCAATGTTTTTTAATTGCAAATATGAACCAGGTCCCTTTTGTTGTTTTGTATTGAAATCTCATTATATACATAGACAACTTGGAAGTTTTTAATAACTATATAAAACAAGAAAAACTCTCTGAAATCTACATGTATACACACTCATCTAAGGCATGTCTTACACTGAAGAAGAGTGCAACAATGACAGACCAATATAATGATGACAATATGTTAAAAATATATGGATTCTATTTGCTCAGGGGCTGTGTTTTCCTTAGAAACAGAAGAAATAAGGTTAGCTCTCACTCACAGATCTGTTCTGAAGGAAGTACCTTTATGGTCCAGTAGTATGTATTCCAATATGAGGATCTGTTGATATTATTCTAATTGATATTATTCTATGACTAAGTATAATAATTTTTTCTTAGCAGTGATGAAAACTATGGCAAAGTAAATTTTTATTAACCTTTTTGAAAGCTGTGAATATACAGTGACATGAATAATGTGGTCTTGAGGACTGTGATGGATAATTGTTATATGTCCACTTGAATTGAATAAGAATCACCCAGCAGATTGCTAAATTTCTGGGTATGCCTGTGAATGATTGATATTTAGGCCACAGACTAGGAGGGAAGACCTCACCCTAGAAGTAGGTTGCACCAACCAATAGTTTTGTACCCTGATTGGAATAAAATGGATGGACAAAAGAAGAAAATCTGCCCTTTATTTCAGAGAAATCCCCATCTGAATATTTCTTTGAAAGTTGGTCCTTCAGCCATTCAATGCAGACTCTTTAGCCTTCCAACACAGAATCTTCAACTTTCTGATACAGACCCATACTGCTAACTCTGCAGTGAACTTCTTGAACTTCAACCTTCAATGGCTACTGGTTCCTCTGGCCTTCTGGTCTACAAGCAGTCATTCTGGATTTTTCCACCTCTGATTCTGAAAAATGACAGTTGGGAATTCTCCTTCTCTGATCCTGTAAGCTACCTAATAAATCCCTTTTATAATCATACATATATTTTATATGAATTCTGTTCCTCTGGTAAGCCAAAACTAATATACATTTTGGTACCAAGAGTAGTTCTAGAGAAACAATTCTAAGGATGAATTTCTCTAATTAATTTAATATGTCTGGAGTTTAATCTCTTCATCTGAAGAGACCTAAAGTTTCCATTCTCATCCTCTCCTCTCTCTCTCTCTCTCTCCTGAGAGTGCTAACAGGCTGCTGGTGCAAAGCATTTAAAGTAATGGGCAAAATTGACCCATTTGCTTATAGTAATTTGCTACTTGTGATAAGGAACTTAGTGACTGTACGTACAATAATTTTGATCATTTTTTTGGAGGAGTATTAATCCTAATGATGCTGACTATTTTCTCTTGATATGTCTAGACAAATTAGTAAATGAAAATCATGAGCTCCCAACTATAACAGTCTAAATCCTTCTAAATGTGAAGACAAATTAATAAAGAAAAATATAATGGATTCAAAGTTTCAAATTCCTAGCTCCAGACATACATAAAAAATTTAAAGGTACCTAGGTTTGTCCTGAAGGAGAACTTAAAACCTAGGGCTGAAGTTGCTAAAAGCCAATAACAAGAACTCTTAATTTGATTGGCTGAATTGCAGCATATTTGTGTTTGTTTGTTTGTTTTGGTTTTTGATTTTTGGTACAGGGGATCAAACTCAGGACCTTGCACTTGCAAGGCAGGCGGCGGAACAAATGAGCTAAATCCCCGGCCCTACAGCATATATTTAACACTCAGCCTGGCAGGGTTTCTGAAGTAAAAGTGAGAACAAAGATTGGGAAAAAATGTAACCTAATAAATTGGAAAATAGATGTTTGCGAGAAATATAAGGAGGCTGGGAACACTGAATTCATAAATTTGGATGAGATTATTTTCCCACGGTTAGTGCCAGAGGCATCTCCACTCCCAACTCCTGTGGTGTTGACTTCTACTCCTGTGGAAATAGCAGTGACTCTTCTTGATAAAGTTACCAAGCGAGAAAATGCTGACACTCCTCAACACTGGCCCTTACCACCCAGTTTTTCCTCTAGCCCTGCAAACAGGCTTAAATCTTACAAGGCTCCTAAAGTTGAAATGCTGCTGGTAACCAATAAAGAGATTCAATATACTTTCAAAGAACTTCTTGAGTTTCCTAATTCTTACAAAGAGAGTTCTGAGGAACAAGAAAAATTGAATTTTAAGGGTGTGGGATAATGATGGAAGAAGAATAAACCTAGATCATGTTTAGTTTCTTGATATGGTCCCACTAAATAGAAATTCTGTATTTAATGTTGCAGTACGTGGAGTTAAAAAGGTGCTAATAGTTTATTTGCTTAGTTGGCTGAAGTATGGATCAAAAAATGAGCCACTGTGAATGAGCTACAGATGCATGATATTCTTTGACTTACTGTCGATAAGGGTATTCAAAGGCCCAGAAAATTAGAATGATGGAATGAATTTTCCAGACACTGAGAGAATTCAGAAAGCATACTCTTCACTAATCCCTTAAGAAACAGATGGTATGGGGGGGCGGGGCACCAGCATCCTTGAAGAACTTTGTCATTGCTCTTCTCTGTATACCAGAACTTACAGTGTGGACTACAGTCACCTAGCAGGGAAATTTAATGGTGACTGTGTTTAATGGCATCTCAGTGTGGCAGGAGCCAAGTGGAGCTATACAACTCCCAAAGACAAGTTTTTGTGCTTATAATTGTTGCACTCAGGGAGAGAGAACCAACCAGAGACCGATATTAAATCCACACAGGAGTTTATTACCTTACCGGCCAGGACCCGAGCCCAGAATCGGACTCGAGCCTCAACTGGGGGTTGACAAACATGTTTTATACACCTTTGAGGCCAACAGTTTCTAGGCCCCCCTATGGGATAGAACTAGTAAAGCAAGCAAAAGGTACAGAAGCAGAACGTCCTGCTGTTAGAACATTTGTAAAACGATAGTTGATTAATTGTTATTTCTAAAGAGACTTTCTAAAGGGAGGAAGTTTTTAAACTTCCTCCTTCTGAGTTCATCTAAAGGGCAGGCAGGTGGGTCAAGCAGCAATATGGAGTCTGTCTTGCTAACTAGGGTTCTTCAATAATAATGGACAGCAGAAGGAAAAAAATTATCAAAATGGTCTGATACATGTAGATCTAAGGCCTTCGCTGATTAGTTGAGGTGTTCTCAATAACGAAGCATATAGAAAGCCTACTAAATTTTACTAGATTAATATAAGCAGAAAAAATGTTAGAAGTAATGAACAAAAATCTATCTAAAGTTATAGTAGCAGAGTAGCATAGCCCATCAAACAATTCCCAGACATGAGCCATTTTGTAGGCCCAGAAGCCTTGAATGGAGGGGAGGCTGGATCCCTTAAAGAAAAACACTCATTATTTCTCCCATCTTTCCCCAAAGAGACCTAAGGTCTTTAATAGAGTAAATGTACATAGGGAAAAAGGAGATGATAAGAAACTTAAGGGACTAATTCCCACTAGTTCTGAAGTAACACTGATTCCAAGAGATCCAAAATATCACTGTGGCTGACCAGTAAGTGTAGGGGCTTATGGAAGTCAGATGATTTTTTGGAATTTTACTCATCCAACTTGGAGGGGTTCAGTATGTCACTGAGTTCATCCTATGGTAATTTCCCCAGTTCCAGAATGCATAACTGGGATGGATATATGGAGAACTCCACATTGGTTCCCTAACCTGTATCATGAGGACTACTATGATGAGACTAAATGGAAGCCATTAGAGTTGCCTCTACTTAAGAAAATATTTAATCAATAACAATGTTTCATCTCTAGAGCATTTGCAAACATTATTGGCATGGCAAGGTCTGGAAAGTTGGAGGGGTAGTGTTTCCCACCACTTCCTTATTTAACTTTCCTATTTGACCTATGCAGAAAACAGATTCATTTTGGAGAATGACAGTTGACTGCAGTAAATTTAATCAAATGGTGATTCCAACTGCAGCTGCTGTACAAGTTGTTTGTTGTTATTTCTCTGATGGAGCGGATTAACAGATTTTCTGCTACCTGACATGAAGCTCTTAATTTGGAAAATGACTTTTTCTCAATACCTATCTATAAGTCCCACCAGAAGCAATTTGCTTTCAGCTGGAAAAGACAGCAATACACTTGCATTCTCCTATTTGTGGGATGTATTAATTATACTAACCTGTGTAACAACTTAGTTAACAAAGATCTTGATTGTCTTGCTTTTCCAAATTTATCACACTAGTCCATTACACTGATGACATTATGCTGATTAGATAAAGTGAGCAGGAGACTACTGGTAAACATTTTCATGTCAGAGGATGGGAAATAAAATTTAACTAAATTTCAAGGTCCCTCTACTTCAGTGAATTTATAGGAGCTCATTGATGTGAAGCATGTGGAAATACTCATTCTCAGGTGAAGGTTCCAATTACAGACAGACCATACTCATGTACATGAAATACAAATAACACAAAACAACACTTACCTTTACCCAATACAATACTGCATAATATTTCTTATTTTATCCTATCCTATTCTACCCTGTTCTATTTTATTTAGTTATGTTGTAATGCTGTGAATAACCTGGTACTTTGATATACATATAACTAATATGTTCTAATTCAGAGTATGAAAAACACAGTGGTACTGTGGTCTTTTTCATAAAGACTAAAGCACCCAATCAAGTATTTATAATGATAATGATTTTTCAACTGACAATTTATAGTCAATATCAAAATACAATGAATTACATATATTTTGAACTAAAATTTCATAAATTACCCTGTTGAATAATTTGTGTTTGGGGGGTTTGTTTGTTTGTTTTTGTCTTGCTTGAGGTAGTTCAGACTGGTCTTACTATGTACCCCTAGTGGGCCTTGAACTCATAGCAATCCTCCTGCCTCAGCCTCCTGATGCTGGGATTACAGTCTTGCATCACCATGCCTGGCTTAATAAATGTTTTTTGACATAGTAGAGGTACAAATATTTTAATGCAGATGCCAATATGTGTTAAGGTAAAATAGCCTTGACATTCTTGATAACTAAAAACTAGGAGAAATATAATATTACTTTTATTGTAGTGTATTGGTACAATGAAAATATTGGTGTTTTAGATATTTTAACATTAACCTCTCTATGTTTTTAAAAGCTCTTAAAATTACCTATGGTTGACTTAATAAATTTTAATTAAATTCAATGTCCATCCATTAAATTAAAATGACATCTGTATTTTTTCTAGACACTTAATAAGCCAATGTCATTAAATAACTAGGGCTTTGAGCTTAAGAGATAATCAGTTTTAACCTAATAAACTACTTCAAAAATAAATGTTAAATTAATTCAAAATATGTGGAAATTTCTTCAGGATGTATCTCTTAAGTACAAGTGTATCCAAAAGTTAAGTAACTAGAAAAATATTATAATTATTTAAAATTGTATGTTGCTTATTACTAGCCAGTCAATGTTAACATACACTTGAGAATAAAAAAATTCCAAGAACATCAAATACACTGCAGTTTAAATTAATTTATGAGTATGATGATGTGGTTTCCACAAATAATTATTTCAGCATTTTTATTTGGCATTTAATATATATAATTGTTACTTAGAATCAGGTTCAGACTTTCAGAATAATAAATACCATTTCTCACATCTCAAGTATGCCAGCAAATTGTTTAGACAATGTAACTAATTGGAATTAATTAGGTTACCAGACAGAATTTAGATTGTTTTATGTAATAAAAAATAAGAAAAATGGAAAAAGATAAAAATAAAAGATAAATACACATAATGTTGAGAAAAATAATTAGTAATTTCACTGTCTTTTCATCAAATGTATCTCTTCCTCTTCTCCTTTTAAACACAGAGTAATTAGCAGCTGAGAGGGTGAGATGAGAAGGGATGGTATTTCATGTGGACAGAAGGAGTTTAGGTATGCATCAGAAATCAGAAAGCCCAGACTTTTGAGGCCACAAATAGATTTGCTTGACAGTAACATAATATGTAATAAAAGCAATCCAAAAACATTTTGTTGACACCAATTCTTGCAAATAAGACTTTCATGTAGTTCTTAGAACATATTTAATCTCAATTATTATGGAAGAAATTGTCTCTAATTCCTATACCACTCTATTTAGAAAACATCAGCATGAAGATTTCAAGCTGGTAGCTAATAACTAATATATGGGGCTCAGATATAGAAATGTGGGTGATGAAATATAAATGATATTTAAATCTAAAGGATTTTATGAAATACTTTGAAGTTTTGAAAGGAGAGAAAAGTGCACAATTATCCCTTATTTTTTATAACACTAAAGCCAGTGACAAGAAACATCTGCAAAAGGAGTTGGAAACTAATTGGAGAGTCTGTAATCCCGAAGGACCAGGTATGAAAATGAATCAAGAAACAGCCACAAGATCAGAGGTATCAACTGCTTATAGTTCAAGTAAAATGAAAACTGACACTGAGGCATTAGATTTCGCAAAAGAGACTTGATAAAACAGCTTTCAGTGAACAAAAGGCATGAACATACACCTGTTGCGTATTAAATATAATGAGAAGTAAAAAAGTGGAGGTAATACATTTAAATAACTGTCTCAGGGAGCGTTCTTTAAGTGGGAATAATGATATAGGAATAAAATTATAAACTTTTGATAGTTTCACAGTGCTTAGTATCAAGAGAAGACAAGGATACTTATTACACATATTTATAAGATCTGACAAAATTTAGTAAGTAGTAAATTACAGATTCCAAAACTTGTTTTATTTACTTGATAGTTTGCGTTGATTTCTTCAGAGATATTGTGTACTATTATATAAATATCTAATCACTGACACGCTGTGCATTCCTTACTGTATCCTATGCAAAGACTCCATTGGAATCATTACAGGTTAATATGTAAATGGCTAATTGGGGGCAATTAAAGATAGTAATTATTTTCATGATAGTCATGATGACTTTATCAAAGTACTTATACTTTGGAATTAATGCATATCTTTTAGTGTTTGAGGCCTTGCTATGAAAAAAATACATGATTTTGGATATGTGTATAATATACATATTTCAAATTTGCACAATCATAAAAAATTATTGACTTTTAATGATGCTATATTTCATCAATTGTAAACAGATGTCCTTTAGGAGTCACGTAGACATGGAAATTACTGTGGCTCTCTAATCTCCTAGATACTTTTAGCATTTTGGTGGATTCTTTATTGTCTAGTTAATCTGGAAAATTTCCATTTTCTTGTTGCCTTCTGGGCAAATTTTAAATGGGTCAACTAATTTATACAAATCTGTTTTTGTTGTTGTGAAGAGCTTGAGTTGAATTAAAGTCAGTAAGTGAAAGGATAGCTAAAACATCACCTGAAAAAGCAAGCACGTGGGAGGCAACGTGCAGATTATTTGGTGCTTTCATGGCCCTTTCTGGCTTCTACTCTGAGAGAAGCAGTTGGGATTCATAAAATTGGAGGCAGAGGATCACTCTGAATTCTAAAAATAAACTTAAGAAACAAAATATTGCAAGTATAAAGACTAATTCTACAAACATAAGAAAAATAAGGCACTGAAAAAAGACGATGAAAGATTGAGAAGAGATATTATGGCAAATGGAATGAGGGATAAGACAAAAAGGTAATTCAAACTTTTTTGCCTGAGCAAGAGATGTGTTTGGTTTGTTATTGAGATTTAAAAAAAACAGATTATGAGTGGATCCACCTTGGAGTGTGAAGAAGATGGTGAAGAGCCTGATTGGTACATGTCATGTTTAAGATAACTGTTCAAATATTAAGTAGGAAATTTTATGTGAGAAGCTAGAATTTAGAGAAGAGTCTGAAGCGGAGGCATAAAATAGTGAGTTGTAAAACTGACATTTAAACACAGTGACTTCCATATAATCACAGAATGGGAGAATATATAGAGAAAGGAATTTAAGACTGATCCCTAAATGACTCCAATTAGATTTTAGTAGAAATAGAAAGAACCTCAAAAATGTCAAGAATAATTGGCCAACAATAAATGTAAATGTATTGTATACCTAAAATGTACCAATAAAAGAATTTAAGAAAAGAATAGTTGGCCAATGGTGTTGTAGATAAAACATGGAGATTATTTTGATCCCTAAGGTGATTAAAGGAAATATATCAAAGCTGTCAAATTTCCTGATGACAGATCATATAAGATGAGAACCGAACTGTGAACCATTCAAATTGGCAATGCGTAAGTCAATGCTGACTTTAACAAGAGTAATGTGAATAAAAACCTCTTTGCAGTGAGTTTACAATGAGTGGGGAAAAAGAAGCTGAAGACAAGATCAGAGAATTATTTTTAGGGCATTTTGCTACTTTTGCCATTAAAAGGGCTGTAGAAATTGAAGCATCTGATGAGGGAAACTAAGACCATATAAAATATTTAGGTGTTCTGCTTTATTTTATGTGTAAAAAATAGTACTATACAGTGAAAGTAGTGTGTTTTTGTCCTATGTTACTTTGCTATTTAATGCTTAGCATCTCAATTTTTATAATAAATTGCAACAAATTTAGTGCACTAAAGTGATACAAATTTATTCTAATTCTGGAGTTTGGAAATATAAATATAAAATGTCTTGAACAAGGAAAAAACCAAAATGTTGACAATATTCTAACATCTCTAAGGGAGAATCTGTTTCTTTGCCTTTTTAAGTTTTAGTGCTGTAAGCTTTCTCCACATGACTTATGGCTTGTTCCACTATTATCTGAGGTAGTAGCTTAATATCTTCATGTGTCTTTCTGCTTTCATTGTTGTTTTGGTTTCTCTCCCTCTGATCTCTTGCCTTCCTCTTATAAAGAAGACCTATGTTTGTGCATCAGGATGATCTACCTGATCCAGGATATTGTTCTATTTCAAAGCCCTTAACATAATCACATCTTCGTAGTTCCTTTTATCATTTATAGCACCTACTGACAGTTTCCAGTGAATAACATGCAGACATCTTAGGAGACCTTTTAGTCAAACAAACCCATACACTGATAACAATGATTCTGTGGGGAGGAAAAGTGTTGGTAAAGGCAAGAGAGTACTGAACTATGAGGGCAAGATCTGTATGAGACATAGTGCCCAAGTGAGATGCTGAGCATTGAATAGGAGCTAAATCTATAGTAATGTCTATAATAACAGATAAGACAAAAATTTATAAGAGTAATGGTAGTGGTAAGAAATTGATATGGGAGGGTAAGTCAGAAAAACTTTTTAGATTATTAGACCATTACTGTACCTCTAACAAATGTTAATCTGACTATGGATTTAAAACAAGTAATTATAAAATCCTTGATCAATACTTTCCAAATAGATACATCCATTGACTTGTCAGAAATAAATTTGTTGCCCGGTCTGGTGGTGCACATCTGTAGTCCCACAAGTTGGGCAGCTGAGGGAGAATTCCTGCTGCAAATTTGAGGCCAGGCTGGGTTACATAGTGAGTTCAAGGCCAGCTTGAACACACAGCAAGACCCTGGCTTAAAAAAGAAGGAAAAAAAAAATGAACTTGTTGAGTATTATGTAATAAATATTAGGCAGTAATTCCTTTTAAAAATGTGTGGTAATGCCTGGAAGAGTCTTTGTATCTCTGTTTGCTTAAATATCTCTCTTTTCAGCAACAACCATCTATGAATTTAATATTAAGTACTAGATTAAAAAAATGGTGAAGAGATGGCATCTTGTAGAGAAGATAGCCTCAATTAAATTCTCACATTCAAAATATGGAAGAAAAAATTTATTGTGTGATTTTAGCAGTGTTTATTGTTTTGTCCTTTAGTGTATGGGTTTCCTTTAACTGTAAATTGATTTCTTTGTGTGGAATTTTCTGCCAAAAATTGTGTGTAGCCTTAGTGTACAGTGAATTAAATGGCTCTACCCTGACCTTTGAGAAGTTTAAAAGGATCTAGAGGCTACCTTCACCAAAAATGTCTTCTGGGCATGCTGCTTCTGCAATAAAGAAAGAATTTAATCAAAGCTCAGCTAACTCAATTATTTTTCAACTGTGACTAAATTTTTAGCAGAGAAATTGAAAGGTAGAAGGGAGCCAAGCAGCAGTTGTTGTTTTCAACCTGTTACCAATTTGGAGGCCATGCCAATAAGCCTTATGGGTGCCACTACATTTATGATAAATTATGATTTTTACCAAAAAATGAACAATGTTGATTTCTTGTTAATTGTGAATAAAAGACCCTACCTCGTAGCTTAATTTCAAGGAGCCTACATTTTAGTCCTACAGAAAAAACACATCTCTAAATGAGCATCTCTCAGAATTTATTAGCAGTCAGTAAACACTGAACATTGCCTAGAGCTCCAGGTAGTGAAATATTGAATCCTCCAAGAGGAAGAGGGTGAATGTGGGGAGAAAATAAAAAGAGAAGCACAGTGGTGATTGAGAGTGACAAGTTTGAGTAACAAAGGTACTGGTAAAGTAGAATAGTCCAGATAAAATAGAATATTCCCTTGGAGAAGTTGTCCAGCCAATAGCATAAAAAATACTTCAGAGTTAAAAAAAAATGATATCTGAATGCCACTAAAGAACATGCTCAAAAAAATGTATAGCGTTAAACTATTGGCTCCATATGGGCAGTGGCAGCAATTAAGGCATTGAGGCTTATAATAAAATAATATAAAATTATATATGAAATATATCTATATAGTATGTCTGAATATACTGCGCATGATGGTGATTTTTCTGCTTCCAGGGTGTATACATTAGAAATTTGGAGAAGGATTCTAACCCAAATCTCTTTCTTTTATTTTCACAAGAGACCTTTCTCTTAGAGAAGAAAGAGTAGTGAAAAAAGACTTTTATTCACTAGAGAAACATGTGAAATATTTTAAGTATGTATGTTATTTTATAGTTTATTAATCCTGAAGTATTTTGTTATCCATTTTGCATTGATGAGAAAAATTAAACAGAATAATCTTTAATAACTTCTGAAAATTCATAAAACTGATAATTAAAATAGTCAATTTTTCTAAGATCAAGGATTAATTAAGAAGTTTAATTAGATTTATTGTTGATAATTTTGCAAGACATATTCATTCATTTGCACAGTCTTGTGTTGCAACAAAGACATAGAAATAAGACTAAAATATGATATGGTGTGCTTTTAAATCCTTTCAGCCTTAAGCATCCCTCAATTGAAACAAGTGGAGAATAAAGAATAATATTTTATGACAGGTGAAAGGGCTGAAAACCAAGACCAGACCAGGCCACAACAAGCCTTTATTAGGGGAATAGATCTGCCGGGCTGTCTCTGAACAAAGGAGAGACAAAAGCAATATGGCCAGGGCAGGGAGAGTTTTTTATAGAGACTGAGGTGGGGTTTGTAGGGCCTGAGGCGGGGTTGAGTGAGGTAGTGACTAGGGAATGGAGGAGCTGGTGATGTCACTAGTTGGTAGGAGGTGAGCGAGTATTGTTATTCTCCAGATGGGAACAGGGGCATGCTGGGAAGAAGGGTTTATTCTTTGGTGGGAGCAATCATCTTGGCATGACATCACACAGGGGAGGGGGCAAGGCATGACAGGAAGAGGGCAGCTACTATACATAATAGCCCCTGAGGTGGTGGGAGACGTATCATTTTATAAGATTTTTAAGTTCATTAATAAAAAATTAATCCTGAAATAAAGACAAAATACATATATAACCAAGAATATTTTCACCACATATATAGAAAGTACCAAATATCTCTTTTATTCATTTGACTCAGAATCTATGATTTCGTCTTCAACTTAACCCACAGCTTCTCTTACTAAAGTGCTATGTAAGTTATTGTTCACTATGATGTTTAACTAATTTCATACCCTTCTCTACTGATATTTCTTTATGGTGTCACTTGAAGGACACCAAGATATGTTGATTTTAATTAATTTGTGATCCTATTGCATTCCTAAACTTGGGTATTCTCATTCAATTAATCTTGATTTGTTCCCTAGATGAAATGCTCATATTATTTTTAAAAAGTTACCAGTCTTACAGAATTTCATGTGGGAATACTGTATACAGAAATCATGTTTATGATTAATTTCTTCTGTTGACACTGAATCTTCTTTTCTTTCCTTGAAATTTTCATAAGACACCTGCATTCAGTGAAATAAAAAAATAGTATGCTTCACTTATATAATTAAGCTTATATTCCTGAACGAAAGCTACAGATTTAATGAAACAAATTTAATATTTTATGTAGGTTCTGTATGTGATTTTCAGTATTTATAACATATTCTTCTTCTTCATAAAGTTGATGATACTTTGAAAAACTAAAGTAATCTTGTAAAAATTGCTTCATATGTGTCAGGTAAAAGAGCTGAAAACCAAGACCAGACCAAGCCACAACAAGCCTTTATTAGGGGAATAGATCTGCCAGGCTGTTTCTGAACAAAGGAGAGACAAAAGCACCATGGCCAGGGCAGGGAGAGTTTTTTATAGAGACTGGGGTGGGGCTTGTAGGGCCTGAGGTGGGGTTGAGTGAGGTAGTGATCAGGGAGTGGAGGAGCTGGTGATGTCACTAGATGGTAGGAGGTGAGCGAGTATTAGGTTACTCTCTAGGTGGGACCAGGGGCATGCTGGGAAGAAGGGTTTGTTCTTTGGTGGGAGCAACCATCTTGGCATGACGTCACACAGGAGAGGGGGCAAGGCACTATAGGAAGAGGGCAGCTACTATACATAATAGCTGCTGAGGTGGTGGGAGACCTAGCAATATGTACGCTTTCTTCATATCACAGTGTATTACTAAAATCCACTCAGGAAGCATATGTCTATAAAACTGACTAATTAAAATATAATACTTCTTTTGGAACCTATTTCATTTAAGTTCTTTTTTGAATGGTAAGCCTTGCCAGTAAATATTTGCCATCAATCATTTTCTTCAAGCATGGAAATATAATGATATGAATCAGTGGCATCATTCTGCAATAAATGGCAAAGTAATTCACTGCAGCTAAATTTGTATGAATATATGTATGCAATTGCATTGAGTTTACTACTTGGCAAATTCCATTAGTACAGTGAGCATGACCATATTGTTTACCACTATCTCTCCAAATGTTTAATATTGAGCTTCAGATACACTAGATAAAAATATCTGTTTATTATTTGTATGAAATACATTTGGAAGTGAATAAATGGCATTCTGGCAAATTCTGCCAGGGAATTAGCTCTCCTTTCACAAAAAGCTGTAACTTCAACAGACACGTGAGCCACTTTTTTTCCATCATTGAATGAAAACATTGTAGCATTGAGACCCTCAAAGAAAGAAACTTGTGAAATCAACTGCACACTGGCCTGTTTCTCTGTCTGGTAAGAGGCCAGCTTCAAGGTAGGGAGTTGAATGCCAGCAGAGCAGGTTGTCCCACAATTGTAAAGCAGGCAGAGATCATCAGGTGTGGCTACTAGGTTGGTGGGAAGCTGTGAAGCATCCCACTGGACAGAAGTATGATAGTAGAAAGAACTCTGTGGACAGAGAAGATTGCATTCTGTTACTCTTGATTAAAGACTGGGCTAGGTTTATGACGGTCTCAGGAGGCAGGGATTGTTATAAGACTAAGAGTGATGAATATATCTTATATGTTGAACACTGCAGAAGGATTTATAATTCGACAAAGGGTAAGAGCTTATTAACACCACGATATCTATCGAGGACACCAAAAATCTGTGCTTTAGGAATTAAGGACCACATACTGCAATACACACATACACACTACAGAATCACTTATTTATGCTAGCCTTAAGACCAAAAAACTCTGCCTAGACAAGATCTCCATATTTTATTTTAGGAGACGATGCATAGATTTTTACTCTATGATCCTACATTTACTAGATGGGCCTATATAAATTAGACTAAAACACACACAAACTTCTGTTAAGGGATATGTAAAATGACTGCAGGCAATAGCACTATCCCTAGATAAGGAAATGTCAGCAGCATTTCTTAACCACAGTCTCCCCCCACACTTGAATTGGGCCAGATGTCCAAACAAAAAAACAATTACCATGCCTTGCTAGCAAAAGTACACATAGACCTAAAGCTTCCTGTAAATCACATTGATAGAAAAAGTTTTAAGTAGCTTAGTAGATTGAATATGAAGGTAATTGTAAAAGCAAAATAAGTAATGTATCCCTTTAAGATTTGCTTTTTTTCCTTGCTCTTGTGTAGGACTGCATAACTCTGTAATCATAAAACTCCCCTAGCCCCAACTGTGACTGAATGTGAGTAAATAGATAAAGATGCTTGTTAGTTCCAGGACACTAGATAAGATCTGTTTCAGCCATAATTATTCAACTCTTTGTTTGAAAACTGATGTTCAGGACACAGCTACCTATAGAACAATCTACAAAACATCTGCTGACCATCAGTACATGTCAGGCTAATTAACATACAAATGTAAGACCACTAACCTTTTTTCCCTCTTCTGCAAATTTTGCATGTTAACTTCCCTGCAACCCCCTATAAAAAGAGCCTGGACTCTGGACTGATTGCCTCTCTAAGCTACTTTGCTTTGGGAGTGCCTCTGGCCAGACTAAGGTCTGTTTTACTTTCCAACTTGTCCAGTGTGTTCCTTTCTGGGTGTTCTTCGCTGCAGTCAGCTCCTCAGAGCATTTGGTAAGGCCCTTGGTCTTACATTCTGGAGGCACCGCTGGGACCCCTGGGTGTGCTTCACTGCAGTCAGCTCCTGGGAGCATTTGGTAAGGTCAGCGGTCTTACACTTGATGTTTAACATGTTAACCCATAATTTAATTATAGATAACATTTTAACCTAACAAAGTTGCAAATGCCTAAGTGAATTTACAATGTATAGGTGCCTATCTTGTGTCTTCAACTTGTAGGTAGGAATCAGAATTGTATTTACACATCAAAGACCACAAGCAAGGAGATATTGACTAACAAAAGGATAAAGAGAAGAGACTAACAGAAGAGGGGTCAGGGCTTTGACCAGACCAGTTTCTGGTGGTCTAGCAGGCTTGCAAGTAAATCTTATTTGTTTTACCTGAGTTCTGTGTCTTCGAGCATTTCTTTCTGAGATTCCTGTAACACCACAATAAAACAGAATGTACTTGCTGAGGATTTAGCTCAGTGGTTCTACTGCCTGCCTCACAAGCACAAGGACACTAGTTCGATCCCCAGTACAGAAAAAAAAAATGTACTGAGCTCCATGTATCTCAGACCACACAGGAGATGACTCAGTAATGCATAACTCACAGGGCATGTGAAGATTTGAACCTATATAGCCTATGCATGGTTCTAAAGTAATGGCCTGGGGAGACTTAACTGACCTTGATATATAATAAGAGGTTCATATTGATTGACACAAGTCTCACTTTAACTTGGTCTTAAACACCTGGCAGAAAAAAATATTCAAAAGAGGTATAAACAATGACATAATAATAAAGCTAGACTTCAGAAAAAATTAAGACATAGCCCACCCATTAAAATCTTTTGGTTCACTCATGACACAGCCCTTTCAAAAAAAAAACAAAATCTTTGGGGACAAAATAGAAGGGAAAATCATTGATTAGCTGTAAGTGTGTATAGATTCTTTTCAGACAAATTAAAATAAGTTCTTTACAAGTGTCCAATCCTAGAAACCACTGGTCTCCAGATCTCTCCTTTTAGATAAGTGTTTTTCTAATTCTGTGATAACTAATTAACTATTATGTAGTGATAAAAAAAAAAGAAAAAACGGATAAAGTAAGAGTATTGGGAAAAAAATCACCTGCTTGTCAGCCAGTCAGGATAAGTTCTATACCAAGCAGCTACAAGATTTGTTCCTTTTAAAATAATGTACATCCTTGTTCTCTGTTTATGATGCCTCTTCTCATTGTGCTCATATTTCCTGGATACCTACCCATGTCTAAAAAGAGCAAGCCTTTTATGTTACACTTGATTGCCTTAAGTTGGCCAGTGTCCTTGTGGAGGTTATCAGTTCTCTTTGTTTTTAAATATATCTAGGAGGCCTCCAAAAACTGAGAGATACAGGAATAAAACTGTTCTTTACACAACTATTCCATGGCTTTGCTGGAACTATCAACCTAGAATGTGTGTTTTCATGGCCTTGAATTTAAAGGAGAAGTCAGGTTCATAGTAACACTACACTCATCGGTATGTTGGCCTCCAAAAGACATTTGCTCAGTTACATACACCTTTTATATTCCAAAAAAAGATTATATAAATTGTGTTTATCACTTTTCCACTCATTCTCTAAGAGCAAGGACATGACACATGGGCCCTTAGATCAGGAGCTATGATCTCTTACTTCTATAACAGTCTCTTACTTCTATAACAAAAGAGCCCCTAAATATCCAGCTGTTTCTGTAAAACCTATGTAAATAATAATAAAAAAATTACACGTCAAATGAAAAAGACTTAAGACTCAATGGGCCAGATAGATATGCCCCCCAAGGTACTCATCAATGGTGGGGTACATTGGGTTCCTGGAGCTCATGGCTCCCCTGGCTATTACTACTCTTGGGACCCCTCAGTATTATTTGTTTAATTCTCTGTTTTGGACCATGCCTGGTTTGCTGTTTTCAAAATTTCTTGCAGGAACAAATGAGGGCATTCACCAGCCAAACAGTCACGGACTTCATCATGGCCGGTTACCAGCCAGTACAACAAAAGGAAGAGGTCCCCACTTGCCATGCGCCTCATCAGATCCAGGTGTAGCCTCAATCTTTGTCCCTTGTCAGCAGGAAGCAGCTCCAGAAGAAGAGACCTTCACCCAACTATCATAAAACAAAAGCCTGGAATGATAGGTCTCCCACTACTTCAGAAGCTATTATGTATAGTAGCTGCCCTCTTCCTATCATTCCTTGCCCCCTCCCCTGTGTGACATCATGCCAAGATGTTTGCTCCCACCAAAGAATAAACCTTTCTTCCCAGCATGCCCCTGTTCCTGTCTGGAGAATAACATAATACCCGCTCACCTCCTACCAACTAGTGACATCACCGGCTCCTCCATTCCCTAGTCACTACCTCACTCAACCCCGCCTCAGGCCCTACAAACCCACCCCAGTCTCTATAAAAAACTCTCCCTGCCCTGGCCATATTGCTTTTGTCTTTCCTTTGTTCAGAGACAGCCCTGCAGATCTGTTCCCCTAATAAAGGCTTGTTGTGGCCTGGTCTGGTCTTGGTTTTCGGCCCTTTTACCTGACAATTACACTTCATCCTTTTTGTTTCTTTTATTTAGTTGCATTTGTTTTTTATATGGTGGAGTGAACAAAGAGATGTCATCTTTTATCATATATTTTAGAGAAACAATATCTACTGATTTGGTTTTCATTTTTGCTGTTGACGAAACCTCTCCCTGATCAAATGTCATGAACATGTTTTCTGATGATTAAATTATATAAATATTATAGTCTTATTTTTCACAAAAAGTCTTAAATTTCTTGAATGGTTTGTCCTTTCTGTATTGATTTACAATGAGATTTTGCCACATAGTATATTAATTCCCTGTTGCTGTTGTAACAAATTATATTGACTTCATGGTTTAAACAATATCAATTTGTTATCCTACACTTCTGAAGTTCAGGAGTCTAAAATGGGTCTCCATGGAGTAAAATCAATTTGTCAGCAGAGATGTGTTATTTCTGAAGAGTCTATCAGAGAATTTGTTTCCTTGAATTTTCCAGCTCTAGGGAATATCAACATTCCTTGGACATGGACATATTTGTGGGACATTTTTCTGCCTTACAAATACATTAATTTCAAAATATAATATATATATAAAACACGTACCCAAGTTCATTTAGCTCTTTTTTCCATTATTTTTATTAGCATTTGTTTCCAGTGTATAATGATTACTTTCAGCCTGGTGAGTTGGTACATGCACATAATTCATTTTAAGTCCTTTTCATCCCTGCCCTACCTCCTCCATCTCTCATACGTTCTATGGCTTTATTTTGCTAAGTCCAACCAGTTAACATCCATCTTAAACAAATTATCGACAAGATGCTATTTGGTAGAATAGTTCCAAATCTCCTCAATTCTATTTTCAATAATTTATACACTTTGTGGCATTCTTGATAATATTATCTATAAGAATTTTAGGTTTGTGCTTTGTATTTCTAGAAAAATAGTGTTTTGAAAACAGTCAAGTACACAAATTACAGGACACAAGTCTATTATTTACAGATGGGCAGCAAGCGACTGCAGAAGCTTAAGATTCACTGTAAGCCAATCCCCTAAGAGTCACACACACACACAAAACCTGCCCAGGGCAGTTCGAATATCTCCTGAATGTCTCCCACTTGTACAATAGCTGAGAAACCCCATAAAGCAGGTTTGGTGTTTTATTTCTTAGAGTAATGAGACTACCTGAAAAATATCTTGTATTTAGGGTCCTAGGCTCTCCTACTAGTCTCCCTTTTCTCTCAAGATATTACATTACCAGTATATTCTATTGTTATTGTTGATAATTACAAGGAAAAAAACAATACTAAGTCAATCAAATGTTACCAGAGAATTGCTCTGCATTTGCCAATACATTTATTAGATTCATTGAGCTCAGAGATTTATTCTGAAAAAAAAGTTGCCTTTATTAAGTGGACTTTTCATACAAATTATCCTTTTTCATTTATTTGAATACATGATTTCCTTTAATTATATTATGTAACTTTCATAATAGAAATCATTCAGCACTCCTAATGGGTTTTCCTTAATTTTTCTTTGTTTGCTCTTCTATAATAATTGTTTTATGATGGTTTTTAATTGTTTGCCATTGATACACATATGTTATTTATAATGTTTATATATACTTTCATAATTAACATCTTATCTTGTAGTTCTTGAAGACACTGAAAACAATATTGTAGGTTTTGTCTGGGGTCCTCTGAAATGACAGTGAAAAATAGATAAAAATCTGACTTTCTTAAATTTAGATTTCAAGTGACAAACAATAAAAAAAAGTCATTAGATATAAGATGTGATTTTGTATTTAATGAAATATTTTGGAAGATAAAACTGAAAAAGATAAGTGTGAATGAGTATTGGGCACCAGTTTTGGATTGAATCAAACAAATCTTTACTGAGTAAGCAACATTGGAGTAAATATTCAAAGGCATTCAAAGAGCCTATGAAGGATAATTCCAAGCAGAACTGCAGCAAATTCTATGGTCCTGCGGCAGAAAGAAGCCACATACATTTAAAGACTTATCAAAGAAACGAGTAGGGCCTGCAGGTAGTGAAAAGAGAGATACAGGAAATAAGATTGGTGAAGCAAGAGTTAAGGTGCGTTTCCCATTAGAGAGTTCAAACATTTTGGGTTTTTACTGTTTGTGAGCTGGAAACCTAGAGGAAGATTCTGAGCAAAGACCTCACTGACCTGCTCAGATGAAAGCACTTCACAGTGGGCACTGATCAAAACAGTAACATGACTTTCAGAATCTTTTTCAATAATTGAGGTGTGGGACGGTACTGACGTACAATGGACTGTGATAGTGAGGGTTATAAGCAGAGCTCAAATACAAGATGTATTTTATGACCATAGCTTTGTGTTTGAGGGTTTTTTTTTTTTTTTTTTTTTTTTTTGGTACTGGTGACTGAACTCCGGTCCTTGAGCTTGCACAGCAGACGGCGAAACCACTGAGCTAAATCTCCAGCCCATATGACCACAGCTTTGTGGTTTGGTTTGGTTCATTTCTATTTTCAGTCAAGTAACTTATAAGTTATTTTCCAAATGAATTTTTTATTAACTAACATTATTAATATAATTCAGATATACATAATGATCACATTTATCATAGGGAATTCGTATTTGTACATAATATATCTTGATTCATATTTTTTCCCATTCCCTTCCCTCTCTTCAATCCTTTTTCCCTCTTCATTTACAAAGACTTTTCCATTTTAACTTTCTTTTCCCATTTTTTTTCTTTCTCTTACTTCCTTACCTGCTCTCCCCTCCCTAGTGCCCCTTTCCATTTAGACATTTTTTTCCTATTTCACAGTATCTATTATACATGTTGGTCCTTACTTACCCTTTCAGTTTCTCCCACCAGAGAAACAATGTGATATTTACAGGTGTGTGCCTGACTTATTTCACTTAAGAGTATGGTCTCAAGGTGCAAACACAGCTACCCCCCTTCTTGGTATCTTTACAAAAGAATTAAAAGCATCACACCACTATACATGGACACTCATGTTTATAGCAACACAGTTTGTAGTAGCTAAATCTTGGAAACAGCCTAAATGCCCATCAAATAATGAAAGAATGAAGATGTGTTTTACTCAGCCATAAAGAAAGATAAACTCCAAATGAATTTTATGTCAAATTTTTCCTGGTGCTTTTCTGCAAAAAGATGGCTTGTAATTTTTGTTTACACTTATGAGTTAGCATATGCTTTTTATTCATGTCTTTGCTTTTTATTTCTGTTATTTATCTGTCTAGAATTGGCAGATAAACTTGTGCTACCACCTTCAAGCAAGAAGTAAATTTAGCTACTTTTCAACTTTCAACAGTTTCTCCTGTGTGGTAACCTCACAATTTCCACTCTGTATGCCAGTTACAAGACCTAACTTTTGTTTTTACACCTTAGATTTAGATTTGGTCGCACTCTCCTCTTCCCTTGTCCCACTTACCAGTGGCCTGGCATTGTCACCCCTAAGTTCAGAAGCCTGCTATGAGGTTCTGTCTACTGTGGAGACAGCTGGGGTGTCCTTTTTCCTTTCCTTTTCTTTTCTTTTTCTTTCTTTTTTATTGTGTCTTATTTTCTTTCCTTTGATTTCTTTGTTTCCTACCATTTATCTTTCCTTCCTTTTCTTCATTCTTTCCCTTTTCTTTTGTTTTTTTTCTTTGTTTCTACCTTTCTCTCTTTCCTTCTTTTGTAGGATGAGTAATATATTTTGAAGTATTTTACCAGAATTCTAGTATTTAGTGAAAAAGCTTTTAAACTGTTCTAAATTTGAAATGGGATACAAGAATGGGTTCATTTTTAACATTTGTTCTTCAATTCAATATAAGCACAGAGGAATGACCATTGAGGGTTTATTTTTTCTGTTTTTATGGCTCTGTGAATATATGCACAGACACACAGACAGAAATACACACACGCGCACACACACACACACACACACACACACACACAGTGATTCACATGCACAAATTGCTCCAGAAATAGGGATGTATGTATGAAGAATTCTGTGTGGAATTCATTAACCTTACTAATTTTACAAAAGTACTCAAGGACACTAATACCAACTAAGGTTCATGTTAGACAATAAAATAAAGAAGGAAACTGCTATATAGTTATACTTTACAAGTATTCTTTATGGATATTTACATAGATTTTGATATGTACAAAATGATAAACTTCTATATATGTACAGGAATCATTTAGTGCATTTATTATAAAGAAGAATATTTATGTGGAATCTAGTTGCACTACCCAGAGT
Source organism: Heterocephalus glaber (assembly GCF_053883595.1). NCBI lineage: Eukaryota > Metazoa > Chordata > Mammalia > Rodentia > Bathyergidae > Heterocephalus > Heterocephalus glaber. The sequence goes on from NW_028258325.1 coordinate 27,152,348, forward strand.
TTTAGGGAGAATTATTCTTTCACATTTTAAGATGATTTGGCTTATGATATCTTTATTTCCTTTGCCTAAAGCAAGGTAGGATGTAAAAGCTGAAAAATATTATTAATAACAAAATGCTATTTAGTGATATTAGAATGTCAAGTTTGGCAGAAAGTTAGATAAAAACTGAAGTAAATCCATTTTGAAAAAATGAAACAACTTAAATAATGATCTAAGCCCAAACTGATTAACTCCTTGAAGGCCAAAATGTTTGCTAATTTCTTGCTATCACTAAGAATAGTGTCTTTGTTATATTAGAAAGTCAATGATTATTGGACAATGAATGGTTTCTTGTATTATTTAAAAGGAATTGGACTATGTGTGTTAATAATGTTTGAAAGTATATATGTTTCAATGTCAACATCAGAAATTTATAACTATTAACAAATAAAATGCAAATAATAAACACAATTTTATCAGTTCAAGCTCACTCGTACCAGCAATAGAATGCTTGATTTATATAACAATGTTTTTATTTGCACTTTGACCTAGGAGAATTATAACAAATAATTTCCAAAGGACAGAAAAGTATAGAAGAAAAATTTTTAAATGCATTTTTCAAAGGTTTTAGCTTAAAATGATGCTACACTGAAAATCTCAGAAAAATATTGAAATCCTTTCTCACTTTCTACCCTCTCAAATTTTTGGTCAATGTCTTCATAATTATAATAGGACATTAAAATTAAAACTCATAGTCAGACCAATAAATTGTTGAGGGACTTTCTTTTCTATCATTCATATGAAGATTAAATGATAACTATATCTGCAAAGTGTGTAGCATAAATCCTCTAATCACAAAAGATAATTTAACAGAAGGTAAGAAAAATCATTGACCCAGTGGTGTTGAGGTCAGTTTTTATCATCCAGCTTCCCAGAGTTGAAAGCTCTCCTTGGCAGTATTTATTTACTTCCATACTGTGTGTATTCCCACAGTGCTCCCTTTCTAGCTACTTGTGTTTCATCTATGACTAAAGAGACAAGAACAGGGCTGCTCAGAGGGCACTGGGAATCCTGTACCAGCTGTCAGCATCACACTGACACTGCCACTAGACAAGTAGTCAGATGCAAAGGCAGGGAGAATGCTAAAAGTAGTATGTGCAAGTAATGCGATTTTTTTTACTCCTTATTTCTGATCTAAATGTCATTTCCAGCCTGCAGAGAGAGAATGAGATTCTTTCTTTATTATCAAAAGAGAATACTTTTGGTAGAATCCTTAAAAAACACTAAAAGTTGAAAGTGAAGCTCTGGAAAGTTGCGCTATTGTCTGGCAGATTATTTGAAAAGGAAAAGTTTAGAACATGTAAGTATGTCATAAACAGAGAAAAGTAATCACTGTGACTTTAAAAAATCAATACAAAATTCTTTTTAGAAAACACAAGACAATTAAATAATACATAAAATGGAAAGATATCTTATAAGACATAATAATTCTGTTAATGAGTGCTGATTAAAAAGCAAAAGAAACTTGAAAAACCAATGGCTAACATCATACTAAATGTCAAAAACTGAAAACCTTCAAGCTAAAATCAGGAACAAGACAAGGATGTCCACTATTAACACTCCTGTTCAATATAGTTCTGGAAACATTAGCCACAGCAATTAGACAAGAGAAAGAAATAAAAGGAATAAAGATAGGAAAGGAAGAAGTTAAACTGCCATTATTTGCTGAACATATGATACTCTATATATAACACCCAAAAAACTCTGCCAAAAGACTTTTAGAGTTAACTGAAAGATTCAATAAGTTGCTGGATACAAGGTAAACACTCAAAAATCAATAGCCTGCTTGTACACAAATAACAGACTCAGTGAGAAAGAAATTTGGGAAACAATCCCTTTCACAGTAGCATCCAAAAAAAATGAAACATCTAGGAATCATCTAATGAAGAAAGCAAAAGACCTCTACATTGAGACCAACACTGAAGAAAGAGATCCAAGAGGATATAAGAAAATGGAAAGAGATTCCTTGTTCCTGGGTAGGAAGAACCAATATAGTGAAAACGGCCATACTTCCAAAACTGCTATATAGTTTCAATGCAATCCAGATTGAAATCCCAAAAATATATTTCACAGAAATATAGAAAAAATATCCAAAAATTCATCTGAAACCAGAAGAGACCTAGAAGAATAAAAGCAATTCCAGGCAACAGAGACATGGCAGGGGGTATCACAATTTCCAACTTGAAACTATACTACACAGCCACTGTGATTAAAAACAGCATGGTACTGGCAAAGAAACAGACTGAAGGGTGAGTGGAATAGATTAGAAGATGCAGAAACAATGCCAGTCATACTCATTTACCTCATCTTTAACAAAGGAGCCAACTATCCTCACTGGAGGAAAGATAGCCTCTTTAATAAATGGTGTTGGAAAAACTGGATTTCAATTTGCCAAAGAACAAAATTAGACCCCTGCCTTTCACCATCCACTAAACCAGAATCCAAGTGGATTAAAGATCTAAATATTAAAAGAGAAACACTAAACTTGCTGAAATATAAGTTAGGTAGAACTCTCAAAGACATTGGCACCGGGAAAAAGTTTATGAACAAAACCTCAGTAGCACGGGAACTAGCATAAGGAATCAACAACTTGGATTTCATCTTTTTAAAAAGCTTCTGCACTGCAAGAGAAAACATCAACAGAGCTAAAAGACAAGCTACAATGTGGGAAAATTTTTTTACCAGCTGTTCCTCAGACAAAGGTCTACTATCTAGAATATATAAAGAACACAAAAAATCACACCCCTAAATATAAAAACCCAATTCAAAAAGGGGCATCTGAAATGAATAGACATTTCTCAGACAAAGAAGTGAAAGCAGCAAAAAAACATGTAAAAAATCTTCAACATCACTGATCATTTAAGAGATGCAAATGAAAACAACAATGAGAGTCCTTCTCACCCCAGAAAGAATAGCTGCTATCAAGAAATCAACCAATAACAAATGCTGCTGGGGTTGTGACGAGAAAGGAACCCGTCTTCATTTTTGGTGGGAGTGAAGATTGGTGCAGCCACTGTGGAAGTCAATATGGAGATACCTCAAACAACGAGGATTAGAAGTCCCATTTGACTCACCTATTCCCCTGCTGGGTATCTTCCCAAAAGAATTAAAAGAATCATACCACAGTGATATATGCTCACCCATGTTTATGGCAGCACAGTTTGTAATAGCTAATACTTGGAAACAGCCCAAATGCCCATCAACTGGAGAATGGATAAAGATGTGTTTTTTTATTAAATGGAGTACTACTCAGCCATAAAGAATGAGAAACTAGAGACATTAAAAGCTAAGTGGATGCAAATTGAAGCCATACTCTAAGTGAAATAAATAGGACACACATATAAATATCAAATAGTTTCTCTGGTGTGAAAAACTAAAAGTGTAAATAAGGATCAAAATGTATAATTGGTATTATGTAATAGGAAGAAAAGGTCTAAAGGAGTAGTGGAAATGGAAGGGATGGGGAAAGGAAAGAAGGGAAAAGAAAAAATGTGAGGAAAGGAAAAACATTGAAACAAAGTCTTTGTAAATAGGGAAGAGGGAGGGGGTGAAGGGAGGGCAGGGGAATGGGGAAAAAATAAGAACCAAGGTACATCATGTAAAGGTACATGATTCCAATGATGAATGTAACTGCATTGTATACCTAAAATGTACCAATAAACTTAATGGGAAAAAAAGCAAAAAAACCTGAATACATCTACTTGGACTTTTCCACAGTGATAAACACCTATCACTTCAATTGAGGTAAAGTGAAGGCACCACTGAAATAGAGTAGACTAGGACTCAATGATACCTTGTCATTTCTACTGAAACGAGGCCTGATGTCAAGATTCTTTGCCAAGGTATCTAAAATATGATAGCAAAATTAAAACCTGCTAATATTATAGTTAATCAAGAACATAATCAAAACTTCAGATAATACATTTTTTGCAACCAGGTATACATTTTTAAAGTCCATCTAAGACTGCAAATAAGAGTACAATTACATAAAAATCATTAAGCAGGCTATAGTGTTAGGGTCTAGATGGCAAGGGCTCAGTATCTGAAAAAACTTTGTGAAAAATTCTTGAAAGGACAGAATGCTAGGAATGTAACATGCAGCCATCCTTTTATCTTTGCTGCTCTCAGACCTCGGCTCAGAGGTCCTCAGGTGCTACTCTCATAGTGGCCCTGTGGTGGGGCACGTCTCCTTCTGATGTAGAAACCAACATGCTCCGGCTAGTGGGGTTGAACTAAGGAAATAGCACCTGTGTCTCAAACACTGGAAGTTTACAGAATGACTGAGCAAGTAAGTCAAGAGCTTATTGAAATGGGAGCCATATTTTTCAGTGTTCGAGGAAGAAGTAATAAATATATAAAACTGAAGAACTGAATGAATCCTGTGTTGCTGAAGTAAAATTTTAGAAGTAGTAGTGTCACAATATACATATATACATATATGTATATCTATTGTGTGTATATAAATATGCATATAGACATACATGTTCGTATTTGCACATAGATAATGCATGAACATACATTCAAATTTACAGAGACAGAGAGAGGAAAAATAAATATAAAATTATGACAGTAAAAATCTTGAGACACACATTTTGATTGAATCATACTAGTATTCTCTTTGTTTAATATTATTCAAAGTAAAAATAACATTTGTGGAAGGAATTCCTGAAATGCAGGTATATGTCATTAAAATGATAAGTTGAAAACATTCTTCTCCTTAATGCTTTAAAGTACAAATTAGCTATCATTTTATTTAGAATAGTAAATATACATTATGGATTTTTTTCTTGGTGGCAATGTAACTTGTACAACCATTATGTAAATCAGTGAAGAGAATCTTCAAAAACTAAAAAGTAAATATTTACTAAAAGTAAATATTTGGTTTGACCCAGATATTTCTCTTTTTGGTATATTCCTGAAAGAGATAAAGACAACATATTCCAGTGGTTCTTCCATATCCATGTTTATAGCACCACAATTCTTAATAGCTAAAGGTTGGAAATTGCCTATATGCCCATTGACAAATGAATGGCTATGAGTGTGGTATTTATACACAATGAAGTAGTACCCTGATGTAAAGAAGGATAAACTTGATTCATTTGTAGGACAATGGATGTGCCTTGAGACCATAGCATTAAGTGAAATAAATCAGATACACAAGAACTTAAATTTCTTTTATATGAGAAACCCAAGATATAAATAAAGAGCATAATAAAAGATGGATAATAGGAAATACGTAGATAAACCTTTTCAAAAAGGAAGAGGACCAAGAGCTAGGGAGAAGCAGAAGGGAGGAGAGGGCTAGGGTATGTAAAAGAGTTATACTGCGGTGTGTATGCTGACCAACTCCCCACAGGGAGTACTGCACACATAAACTAATACCAAAATGAAAAATAGAAAAATAGAAGTAAACAGAGGTTAAAATGATTAATTCCACCACTGAGAGAAAACTATTTACATTTTGCTTCTGTTCTTTTGGATGTTTTACAAATTTCTGTTATTCCTCAGTATTATAGGGCCATATTTAATGGAAAGGTTTTTGTTTGTTTGTTTGTTTTTGTTTTTTTGTTTCTTTGTTTGTTTGTTTTGTCAAAGAATAATAACTTGGAATCTCAATTCTACCTGTGTATTCTGGTCTTGTTACTTTACGTTTGTCTCAGATCCTCTATATGAAATATAAATAACAAACCACACTCATGGAGTTATAGAAAGAATAAAATAGAAGTCATACTCTAATATATCTCTTATCCTTATTAAACTGTTTTTATAATCTTACATATTTAATAATCTAGTCAATGGCTAAATATTTAAAATTTTGGTTAACTCACTCATTGACTATGCCAAAACTATTACATCTAATGAATCACGACTTTAAACAGCTCTTATTTATTGTCATTAAATTTGTCTCCTTTTATAACTTTCACTCATTCTTCATAGCATGCTGCTTTGAAAAAAATGGTTTTACTGTCTCTTCTATGAGATAATCATTCAAATAAATTAAATACTGCTCCTTTTTCCTATTATTTGTCTTTTATTTTCTATTTTATATATTAAATAAATTTTCTTATAAGGAAAAATCTGTGTATGTGATTTACATCACTTAAATTAGAAAAAAATCATTATATTCTAAATATGTTTTCATTATTAATTGGTAGTTTCACTCCAATATGGTGTGAGGGATTCCTTTGGAGTATTTCTATTTCTTTGGATATATTAAGATCTCTATCACTGTTTTGAGCATAGTCTATTTTGAATAAAAATGAATTTCCTGAATAGGAAAATCTATGAAGACAGAGAGTGGCACAGTGGTTGCCTAGGTTTAGGAGGGAGAAGTTGGGAAATGATAACGAGTGGGTAGAATGTTTTGTTTAGGGATAACAAAGATAATCTACATTTGATTATGGTCATGGTTGTACAGTTCTGTCAATATGCAAAACCTACTGAATCATACACTTTAAGCTTGTAAATTTTATCATATGCAAATTTTAGTTCCATAAAGCATTAAAAATAAAAAAAATTAAAATACTCTTCAAAAATACCATTGTTCCATGCCATTTACTATTTCCATTTATGAACATTAACATCCATAACCTAGATGATTATTTCAATTATATTTTATCTTCCAGGAATTTTAACATTCTTCTAATATTTTACTCATGATCTTAACTTATATCTTAAATCATATACCTTAAGTCAAGCAAAATATAATTGATGCTGTCTCTTCAGCTGAAGTTTTGGTTAGACTTACTTTCCTGGAAAACATTAGTAAAATTATGTCAATATAGCTCTGGAAAATGTCAAGATATCATTTTTTGCCACCGACTTATGAGGAATTTTAGGTGAAGAGGTTTATAAATGGCTGGATGCAGGCAAGCAAGCTATGCACTGTGCTGGAGAAAAGCATGACTTTCAATGGAAAACCCCTTGGCTTAGCAGTCAGTTGAGTAAGAGGGGAAGAACTGTCATAGAAATGATCACAAGGTGCCAATAATTGCTTACCAGCCTCTAAGACCTTATGAATTCTAACAGGAATTTTTAAAGACCATTGGGAATGATTGTGCATTGTCAGAACAATCAAAGCAATATTCAACTTTTCAAACTGCAAAGAAAGGTGCATCTCCTAAGTACAACCTCATTCACCTTGGTTCTTGAGGTCTTCTGTGTAATTGACTCTTCTGGACTTCAAATATTCTTTCTCTGCTCTGCAAACACTACTATCTTGCTTATCAAACTCAATTGGCCCAAAGCAAATGCACCAGACTCCATTTGATTCAGGAATTTTACCAATGTCTTTTCAAACATAATGCTCAGAACGAAACAAAAGACTTTGGATAGTTTATTCAGACAGTGTGGAGTGGAATGGGACTATTACTTTTGTTTTTTTGTTTCTGTTTTTTTAGTAATGGGGATTGAACTCAGGACCTTGCACTTGCGAGGCAGGCAGTGAAACCGTGAGCTAAATCCCCTGCCTTGGGACTATTACTTTTCATGTTTGGAAAAATATGCTTCTTTGACTTCACTTTTAGATATTCTTTTGTTTTTATAGTGGGGGATTACACTTAAATGCTTCATATATTTCAGGAAGACTCAATATATCGCCTTTCTCAATTGAATTTACATTGCTTTTCTGTACTGTGCTTTGCATTCTTCCCCTCTTTTCTTTTGTTTACCATGTACAAAACTCAGTTTGAAAGTCGGAGTAAAATGAATTATGATGAGAAGGCAAGAGCAAAGAAACAGGAGCATAACTTACAGGGTTATTTCATTTATTGAGGCAGGTATTCATTATGTAGCTATTATGTAACTGTACCTGTATCAGATATTCCTTATACATTTATACACTACATGTCTGTGGGTCCAGATATTTCAGGGTTTATTGGGATTCTGAACAGCATCCAGTTCCAGTTCCATGAGAGAATGACAATGGTTTCATGAACATCGTGATTACAATAAAGTTAGAAAAGGAATATAAGTTAAAATGAATGTTTTATTTACAATGAAAGCAATATATATGGAATATGTAGAAGTAGAATCAAAGGGACTTGGTAACAAGATGAATTAACTCTAAAAAGACAGCCAGAGAGAAAAAAATCAAAATGTTATAGGATTTATTTTACTCTTCAAGAAATCAGACAATTTTATCTTACTTGGTGTATTGTTTAACATCCATAATACACTGAGCTTACTTTAGTTTTGATAATAGTAAATTTTAATATAGGACCATTTTAAAAATAAAATGAGGTAAGTCTATTTTTAAAAAGACACTTTGCTGATATATAAAGTTTACTTCAACCAAGCAAGATTAAGGGAAATAAACAAATTTTTCCCCATATCACTTTGTGCTATTACATTTTTAGTAGTAAAGTATATGTGACATGAAATATATCATTTTAGTTGATGGGCACTTGGGCTGTTTCCATGCTTTAGCTATTAAAAACTGTGCCACTATAAACATGGGTGCAAATATATCGCTGTGGCATGATTCTTTTAATTTTGGGGAAGATAGCCAGCAGGGGAATACCTGGGTCAAATGGGACCTCTAGTCCTAGTTCTTTGAAGTATGTCCATATTGATTTCCACAGTGGTTGCACCAGTCTGGACTCCCACCAAAAATGGAAAAGGATTCCTTTCTCCCCACACCCCTGCCAGCATTTGTTATTGGTTGATTTCTCTCTCTTTTTTTTTTTTTTTTTGGTACCAGGGATCGAACTTGGGACCTTGCGCTTGTGAGGCAGGCGCCGGAACCACTGAGCTAAATCCTCGGTCCCAGTTGATTTCTTGATAGCAGCGATTCTTTCTGGAGTGAGGTGGAATCTCAGTGTTGTTTTCATCTGCATCTCTCGAATGACCAGTGTTGTTGAACATTTTTTCATATGTTTATTTGCTGGATGAAGAAGATGTGGGGTTTTTTATACAATGGAGTATTACTCAGCCATAAAGAATGAGAAACTAGAGACATTTATAGGTAAATGGATGCATATTGAGGTCATACTCTTAAGTGAAATAAATAGGACACACATGTAAATACCGAATAGTTTCTCTGGTGTGAGAAACTGAAAGTGTAAATAAGGATTAAAATGATTAAAACGAATAATTGATAATTTGAAATAGGAAGAAAAGGTCCAAAGGGGTAGGGGAAGTGGGAGGGGAAGGGAAAAGGAAAAAAAGGAAAGGAAAAATTATGAGAAAAGGCAAAAATGGAAAGAAAGTCTTTGTAAATAGGGAAGGATGGAGGAGGTGAAGGGAGGACCAAGGAATGGGGAAAAAATAAGAACCAAGATACATCATGTACAGGTACAAGTACCTAATGATAAATGTAAACGTACTGAATACCTAAAATGTACCAATAAAAAAATTTAAGTAAAAAATTATATAACATTTTAACCAGTTTTTAACTCTCCAGATCAGTTGTATGTCAGTGGATTCCTATTGGTGTATAGCCATCACTGCCAGTTATCTCCAGATCATTTTCATTTTCACATACTAAAACTATGGACTGTTAAACAATTCCCCATTGCTTTCTGCTCCCAAAGGTCTAATAGCCACTATCCTACTTTCAGTAGCTATGGATTTGTCTGCTTTACGCAGCTCACAGAAGTGTTATCATACCATAGATGTCCTTTTGTGCCTGATTTATTTCAGTTAATAATATGTCTTCAAAGACCATTCATGTTTTAATCTGTATCAAAAGGTCATTTATTTTTAAATATACATGGGCGTATATACATATAATTTTAATTTTTACACTTTTGTTCATGGACATTTGGTTTTTCTACCTTGTGGCTACTGTGATTAATGCTGCTATTAATAATGGTACAAAAACATCTTTTCAAATCTTTTGGGAATATACCTTGCAATGGAATTGCAGAATCTTATATATGCCAATATTTTTAAGTGACTTTTTGTAGATTTCTATAACTATAACAAAGTAACAGAGGTAACCTAATAAAGAAAAATAGTTTATTTTGGCACGTAATTGTGGAGTTTCTAATCCAAGAGCATATGGGCCCAATGCTTTGGGGCTCTGGCAGGTGTGCTGGGTAGAAGTGGCAGAGGGAACATGGTGAAGCAGACTGCTCAAGAAGCAAACCAGAAGGAAAGGAAGAAACTATGCCCCATAATTTCTTTCAAGTTCACACATCAAATGACATAAGGACATCTCACCAAACTCCACCTTCTCCCAATAGCATCACACTGAGTATCAATCCTTCCATGCATGGACCATTTAGAGTTATTTCTCCAAAACATAGCAACTTTTTATAAAGTTTATGAGCATAAATCTATTTAATGAGCACTATTATGATAAATTCTGTTCTTAGTCTTCAAAGGAATCTGCATATGGTAATTTCCTACATGAAAATAATCCATGAAGTAGTCATAAATTTGTGACAGCTATGAGAAAATGGAAGAGAGGTTGCAGAATTATTCGTTCATAGAGTTGCTAAGTGAACAATGTTTAAATTTGAATTTGTGCTTCATTGAAATAGAGTAGACTTGCCCTGCATGCATTCAAAATTGAGCTGGTTTTAGTTTTACAAGTGTAATGATTTCCTTAATTTTGATATCTGTTTATTATTGCAGCATATTTTCTCACATTTTAAATCACTATATATAAGAAATTATTCAAAACAAAGCAATAATTCTTAAGACACATCTAATTAACCTTTTGCAAAGTTTGATCCAGTAAATTTCCTCTGGATGGTGATATTTCATAAATGAAACAGTGTCAGAATTGATGGATTGATCTAATACTAACTAATTTCTCCCAAGAAGCAAAGCATAGGAATATTTAAAATTTCAGTAGCTCTTTTAGACCTTAACATTAATTTTTAGATAATTGCAGTGAATTAACAAAATTGAAAGAAATTGACTGCATATTATTTTTGTAATCTCCACTTTTCTTTAGATATTTTCATGAAATTTGAGGTTATACAGTAAATTTAGAAAGTGAAATAAGAGTTTGGAAAAATGATACTAGTGAATGTACAATATTTCTTTTCTCTCCTAGGTAATTTCATCCTATCCCATGGCTTTAAATATTGTCAATGTGTCCAACTTCCAGTCTCATATTTTAATCTTAAATCTTCTGTTGACATTGGCTCATGTTTCAAATAGTTCTATGACCATTCATATGTCTAATGTTTATTTTTAATTTAATAGTCAAGACGCTTCATGACACTCTAAAACTTTGCCCTTAAATAGATTGTTCTAGGAAATGGCAATGCCATGAACCCCTTGATTCAAATATTGAAATAAATCCTCAATGCTCTGTTTCCCCTCACAGAAAGTGCTTCCTCAACAAGTCGACCTCTAAAACCTCCCAAATCCTTTGAAAATCCAGTCTTTTTTTAACAAATCAGTTTCATTGCTCTAATACTCCTCACACAAGTCCTATTCTCTCACTTAGACTTAGAAAATTTTCTCCTGATCAGTTTCTTTATTTTTATTCTCCTCTTCTTCCTCCACATACAATCTTGTCTGTACTCACCTTAAATGCTGCTGTTATTTTCTCACTTATAAAACTTTTAATATGTTTACCATGCAATCTTATGTTAATCAAATTACCATCCCTTCAAGCTCAACTTAAATCATATTCCCTTCATTCACCAGTTTTTTAAAAATATGCCAACTTCAGAATGAATAGCAGAAACATGTCAAAAGTTGTGTTAAATTGGTTTTCATTTTCATTGATATTTTTCGCTTTCCTCTAATTTTTATGTGCTTGCTTTAATAAATAACTCATAATAAGACATACCTGTAAAAGTATTATTAATTTTTTTATATATGTAGAGTTTTGTTGAATAAAGTATCCAGATTTGACCACCAAATTATAAGAAATGTTGAGAAATTCTTTGGTACTATTTTTCTCCCCTAAAAAATAGCAAAGTCAGATTCTTTTTTCTTGTCCTGAGTGTCATTATATAAAGAAATTATGTTTTAAAATATAGCAATTATATTGCAATGATGGCTGCCAGCCTATAGACAAGAAATCTTTTAAAATGACATATCAAAATAAATTTTTATTTTTTGGTACCGGGGATCAAACTTGGGCCCTTGCATTTGTGCAGCAGGTGGCTAAAACTCTGAGCTAAATCTCCAGCCCCAAATCAAAATAAAATTTAAAAAGGCTAAGGCTGGCACACCATTCAGGGTCCTGAATTGCATCAATAAATATTTGGTTTAACTTGTAATCTCTTGTAATGTGAAAATTCCTAAGCTATTATGTCATTTATCTTTTGCTCTAATAAATTACCTTAAAATTAATGGTTTAATACAATAATTCAATGTTGCTCAAGAGTACATAGGTTGGCTCTGTGCATCCTCTGAGATAGAGTGGACTGGTTGGGTCATGACTGCTCTCAACCATGCATCCGAGGTAACCTAGCAGACCAGTACAGTTAAGCTACAGTCACTTTGGCCAGATTTTTCTCACATATTTGGATTCTTGGATTTGGAAAATCAGAGAATATATAAAGTTTCACATGCTTTTTACAACTGGTCTTGTTATATTTATATATTTTTATATATTTTGCTCGCGACAATAGGAGTCCCTAGTATTGAGCTCTTAGAATTGACACTGCCACTCCTTCTGAATTCTTCCGGTCAAAGAAAGTCACAGAGTCATCTTAGGTTCAAGAGGAGGCTCAAGATACTTTACCACTTGGTCAGAAGAGCTAGAATATTGTATCAGTAAAGAAAGAGACAGAAAACTATGGAATTCAAGGGCTAGTCTTGTTATGGATCAACCAGTGTAATTGTGATCTGTGGCTTTCCACATAATATTTCCCCACATTAGCTACTGTATATTTCTTCCCTATTTCTGAACTAATTTTTCCCTGACTTTTCCCATAGCTGATCCATTACGTTTCCCTCTTATGTTTCACCATAAAGACTTTATCATTTTTCATGGTAGCTTGATTCTGTCCATCCTTAACTATTTTATTTCCCGTTAGAATACAAGCTCAGTGAAGCTGGCAGCTTTACCTTGCTTTTGCCAGTTTAGACTATTTCCTGTTATGTGGCAAATATTGGAAAATGTTTGGCTGTTTTAATGACTAAGAGGATAAATGTAAATCAATGTAATAACAAAAATGATTTAAAAAATTTTCCAATCTATTTTATGTATTTGGGATAACAAAGTTTAAGGAAAGTTCACTGTAGTAAGTTTTTGGTAGGGTAGTAAAGGGAGAAGTAACCTAAGTGTCAAACTAGTTTATCATTTTTATTATTCTCTCTCTAAGAAATGTATACTCCACTATTGTCCTTCTGGGACTCTGTTTATATATTTTTCTCTGCACAGAGTATGTATCCACCATTTTTCTTTTAGTATTTTTGCCTTCTTTCATACACCATATCAAAATCTGTTTTCCATGCAAATTTTGTGTTCATGGTAGATGTGCTGACCTCTTGCAGTCGGCCCTTCTAATCATTTATTTGAATGTCCAGGACAGAACATGGAATATTTTTGTTTTTCAGTTATTCAAACTTAATTATCTCCCTAGATACTGAGATGTGAATTCCTGAAAATGTGATTCTGTCTTCCTTTCTCCTTGACTATGAGTTCCTATATGTACACAATAAGTTATCAATAAATATTTCCTATCTTTACAGTATATGATAAATTCTGCCTTAGAAAACAGGAGTCTGCTTCAGTCTTCAAACATTTTGCCCTGTTGAATTTGGTTCTGCTACTTATCACTTTAAATCCCTGAGTAATTTCTAAATGATCTGCTTATCTTTTGTAATTTTAGAAATTACAGCAATATTGCATAAGTACAAGGGTATAGCCTTTCTAGCAATTCTTCAAACCTTGTTCTCGGTCCTTACTTCTGTTGGTTTTGTCTGCTTCATTATTTCTTATTTCCCATTATGCTGTCTTTCAATCATTGAATTCCACTCCCACTGGCTCAAGACTGGTACCTCTTTTCCCAAAGTCCCAGAACCTTCTAAAATAAACACTTTCAATTAGAATCATTTCTCTTCTCCTCAACAGAGGCCCATAACAATAAACAATCTGCTCAATAAGTAGCTGGAGAAAGATTCTCAAATGAGTTTAGAACTTGAAAACTAATATGGTGTTAACTTTACTTTCTCCCATTCATCTCCTCGTAGTAGAGAAGTAGGCTGTTTGACAATGTCCAGTATGTGCAAACTCAGCAGTGCATTGTCTAGCATAAAAATGGTCTGCAGTATTAATTATATTCTGTCATATACCGAGAAACTACTTCAACAGGACATAAATGAAATATCACTATGGTGTCAACAAAAATGAATAAACAATAATCAAATCCTTGAAATGTAATATAAATGCCAAAAGGTTTTGTATTTTTTAGTATTTATGTAACACAATTAGAACTAAAGTCCTCTTCATTTTAAAAAGAATATTTGAGAACCAGAAGCCAGAAAAATAGGCTTCAAATAGGTACACTTTCAAGAACATGAGGAGTTAGGAATTTCCACATGTAAACATACCAGAAATTGAGCCACAGGATGAAGCTGAAGTATATAAACTTCTCCATTATTTCTCAGGTCCTCTGTCCTTTGCATATCCTGCTTTCTATGCCCAGCTACACACCATCCTCTTCCTCAACAGTCTTGAACTCAGGACCTGACAAATAATAAATCTTATTATTTTACAATGCCATCCAAATATTATTTTTGTGAAAATGAAAGTCATACAAGTATTTTATCAAGCACTCTGATAAAAAAGGAAATGTTGAGATACCGACAAAGAATTAACAAGGTTTTCACAGTTTAGATAGAGGTCCCTGCATGTTTTCTCCTTTATGCTTTTCTATGAAAGCCATTATTTAGTCAGTCTATTCAGTTGTTCATCTGAACTTCACAATTACACAGAATAATTTAGAAACCTTTTTTATTAAAAAAATTTGTGATGTGTATATATGCATGTGAGTATTCTTGTTTGTGTGAGAGAGATATAAGAGAAAAAGAGAGTGAGAGAGGCAGAGAGAGATGGGGCAACTATATCTTTGAAGAGACTGTTCTTTTCCCTTTATTACTTTTAAGAAAATGTGCAAAGGAAATTGGGAAATGCAACCTCCAACCTCCATGGGAAGGGCTTAGGACACATTTTTTAGCCTCTATTCTGTCTATAGATTATTGATGGGCCAAAAGAATTTTAAATCTCAAATTGTCATAGTCTACTGTAGTTCATTTTATTTCACTGTACAGTGTAATTCTCTAAAACTCCAACAGACTTGTAAGAAATTGATTTTATTATGTTGGCTTAATATGTCTATAGTTACATTCATAATACTTTTTTTTTTTTTTTTTGGTACCAGGGATTGAACTCAGGACCTTGTGGTTGCAAGGGAGGTGGCAGAACCACTGAGCTAAATCCTCAGCCCTTATAATACTTTTCTATATGCAGACCTATCACAAAATTCAGTTATGGGTTCAGTGCATTATCAAGATTTCATGTAAAATGTGAATCCTTAGTCTCTTTTCTATTAGCTCCTTTGTCTGTCTGAAAGAAATCTCTTGGTTTTGTTTATTTAATTAATTGGTTTCAATGAGGATATGATAACTACACTTGATTTTGTCTCAATTGGAGTCTCAGTCCCAACTGGTCTTTGTCACTCAAAATATTTCTTTATTTATCTTTTACAAGATGAATATGAGAAAGATATATACCTTTTAATCCTACAAGTTTTAGATTGTTGGATTTTCTCTTTTAAAATTTCTTAACGGGGAAATATTTAATCTGAGCTCTCTTAGTTTTTAGTGCTTTTGTAGCTATTGTGTAAATGTAGCAAAATGTGTTTTGGGAAGGGCACAGGATGTTAGTATATACACGAGTCCATTTATTTAGTCAGTCACCTTTTAAATACTTGCAAGTAATAGTTTTTACCAAATGGCTTATCGCTGCATTTCATTCTGCCTCTAATAATAAGTCCTTTGAGGTCTAGAGCCTGACCACCAAAACTAAAGCCATATTGTTTAACAAATGCTTTCTATTTCTAGGTAACATTTACTTTATTAGTTTTTATTGGGTTAAGCTATGCTATTCTAGTACTTGAAAGTATCAGAATCTCAGTGGTGGAGGGGGAAAACTTTTACTTCATATTCTTCTCTTGTGAAGGTTAAAGTAGGGCACTGCTCTGCTCTTTAACTTCTTTATTTCAGAGACAGGGTGAAGATGCAGCCTCTTCTGCATAGGTATGGTTTCATGACAGAGAGAAGAGATCTATAGTAAAACCATTAAAAATGGCTCTTCCATCTCTTATTCATTTCTATATGCTTTCACTCATTTCCTTTAGCTCAAATTTTATACACTGAATTATGTTCACTTGAAATATCATTATAGTGAGTATTATATTTTATATATATTACATCATATTATATTCAATATATTCAATATTATATTCAACATATTGAAGTCTTCACACCCTAAGTAATTGGATTTTAAGATTGAGCTCTTAAGGATGCTTTTAACATTAAAAGAGATCACAATGGTGAAGTCCTAATCCAATAGGACTAGAGTCCTTAAGATAAAGGAGAGAGATCCAGGTTGTAGTCACAGACAATAGGCTATGTGAATACACAATAACAAGCTAAATAGATAGACCTCAGGAGAAACTGAGCATGCAGACACTTATTTTGGGCATCCATTCTATAGAACTGTGATGTGTTTCAACCTTCTATCCTACGCTATTTTAGTATGGCAGCAACAACAGACTAACACACTAAGTCACATACTAAAATCTGTCAGCAGTTGTGTGGGGAATTATATTCTTCCCTCAAGGAGGTAATGGATGTTACATGGTACTAAGAGGGAGCATGTGAACCACTTTGATTATGAAAGCAACAATTTTGAAAAATAACACTTTAATATTATGTTGTTAATTTTCCAGGAGCTTTTGCCTTTTCCACAATTTCTTCTGTCATTCTTTTCTATTTTCATTGCACAATGGTCTGATAATATGAATGAGGTGATTTCAATTCTTTTATATTTTCTTAAACTGGTTTTTTGGAATACTACATAAACTATTTGGGAAAAAGTCTCATGGTCTCCCAAAAAGAATGTATAATCTTCTGTAGAGGGGAGGAATACTCTGTATGAATCTCTTAAGTCCATATGTTCAAGGGTGGGTTCAGCTCTGATATTTTTAATTGATTTTTTTTGTTTAGTTGAACTATCTCTTTGGCAAAGTGGGTGTTAAAATCCCCTACTATGATTCTGTTAGTGTTTATTTGATCTTTTAATTTTGGCAGTTGTTTCACAAAGATAGATGCTCTGGTATTCAATGCATAAATATTTATCAATTGTTATGGTTTGGGTCTAGATATACCGCCAAAGCCTCATGCAGTCATAGGTAGCTTTTTCAGAGGTGGCTGAATCTAGAGTGTGTGGAGCTGGGATTAAGGGCCTGTGATTACTAAACCAGTACATTGATTGGTTTGACACCACCTTAATCCTGGTATTCTGGATAAGATGAAAGGGGCAGAAAGACACTATTATGGTTCCCTTGTTGCTTTTGCTACCTTTTGGGCATCGTGAACTGTTTCTCCTCTGTGATGACCCTTGCCATGTGCCATACTACCTTGGAGCCAGCTGATTATGGACTGAAACTTCTACAAATTATGAGCTCAATAAACCCTTTCCCCTCTAACTTTGGGGGTTGGGTATTTTGTCTGCAATGGGAGAAAAGTAACTAAAATATCAGTGATGCTTCATCCTATTGAATTGTTCCCTTAACTAGTATATAGTAACCTTGTCACTTCTGTTAAGTTTTAGGTTGAAGTTTATTATGTCTGATATTAGAATTACTAGCCCTCCTTGTTTTTTTGGGTCCTGGTGCATGAAATGTGTGGGAAAATAAACTCAATAAGCAACCGATGGCTCACATAAGAAATCAAAGAAGAAATTTTAAAAATTCTGGAAGTTAGTGTTAATGACTGCACAAGTCAATTAAACCTCTGGGAAACTATGAAATCAGCTCTAAGAAGAAAATTCTTCAAAATCAATTCTCACATAAGGAAAACAAGAGCAAGCCCAAATAAATAACCTCATGAAAAATCTTAGGATACTTAAAAAACAACAACAAAACAGCCCCAAAACAAAATTAAGGAGAGAAATTATAAAGCCAAGAGCAGAAATAAATAAAATTGAGACTAGAAAAAAGTTTTAAAAGATCAGTGAATCAAAGAGCTAATTCTTTGAAAGAATGATTAAAATAGATAAGCCCTTACCAAGACTCACCAAGAAAAAAAGAGAAAAGACTCACATCAATACAATTAGAAATGAAAAAGATGAAATCACAATAGACACTGTCAAAATTTAGAGATACTATTTCGAAAATTAAATTAGCAAATTTTGAAGAAAGACACAGAGTTCTGGAAACACCCAAATTAGCAAAACTAGCCCAAGAAAATATAAATATGCTTAACAACCCAATTATTAACAATAAAATTGACACAGTAGTAAATAATCTACCAACTGAAAAAAGCCCAGGACATCATGAATTCATTGCTGAATGCTAATAAGCCTTTAAGGATATCATATCACCAATAATCCTCAAGCTCTTCAAAGAAATTGAAAGGGCTAGAGTGCTCCCAAAATAATTTATGGAAGCCAGTATCACCCTAATCCCCAAACCAGATAAAGAAACAACTGAAAATAAAACAACAAGCCAATCTCTGTAATGAACATAGATGCAAAAATCCTCAACAAGATATCAGTAAATAGAATGCAACACATTATGAAAAAGAAAATACATCATGATCAAGTAGGTTTCATCCCAGATATGCAAGGATGATTCAAGAAACATGTCAATAAATGCAATGCATCACATAAACAGGAGCAAGGTAAAAAAAAATATATGATTATATTAATAGAGGCAGAAAATGTTTTTGACAAAATCTAACACTGCTTCGTGATAAAAGTCCTGAAGAAAACAGGAATAAAAGGACCATAACTGAATATTATTAAGGCTATTTTTGACAAATCAGTAATTAGTATCATACTAAATGGGAAAAAAACAAAAGCATTCCCTTTAAAATCAACAATAAGACAAGGATATCCACTATTTTCTAATCAACAATAGTATTTGAACTATTAGCCAGAATAATTAGGCAAGAGAAAGAAATAAAAGAGATACATATAAGAAAGAAACTGCCTCCCAAGTGCAAGATCCTGAGTTTGATCCCTGCTACCAAAAAAAAGAAAAAAAAAAAAAAGAAAGGAAGAAGTCTAATTATCATTATTTGCAGATGACATGATACTCTACATAGAAGGTCAAAAGAACTCCACCAAAAAAAAAGAAAAAAACTTCTTCAAATTAATAACCAACTCAGCAATGTGGCAGGATACAAGATTAACATAAAAAATCATTTGCATTTGTGCATATCAGTAACAAAAACAATGAGAAGGAAATTACAAAAACAAAACCATTCATGGTAGCTTCAAGAAAAAAGAAATACCTAGAAATTAACCTAAGTAGGAAATGAAAAACCTCTACAAAGGAAACTACAGAAATCTGAAGAAGGAGATTAAAGAGCGATATCAGAAAATGGAAAGATGTCCCTGCTCCTAGACAAGCAGAACGAATATTGCCAAAACAACCATTCTTCCAAAACTATTATACAGATTCAATGGAGTCTCATTCAAAATACCAACATTATGCTTTACAGATCTAGATAAAGCAATCCTAAAATTCATATGGAGCCAAAAGAGACCCAAAATAGAAAAAACAAGTTTGAACACTAAGACCAAAGCAGGAGGCATAGAAATACTTAACTTCAAGCTATACTACAAAGCAATAGCAATAAAAACAACATGATACTAGAACAAACACAAATACATGGATGAGTAGAATACAATTGAGGATATAGCAACCTTCCAAGAAATATTCAACTATTTGATCTTTGATGAAAGGCCCAAACCATTTGTTGGAGGAAAGCTAGCCCATTTAACAAGTAGTGCTAGGAAAAGTGGTTCAGAAGATTGAACCAGTGTTCAGAAGATTGAAACCAAACACTTATCTCTTAACACATATTAAATTATAATCAGAGAACACAAATGACAGGCTCACTGAGAGAGAAATAGGGCAAACAATTCCTTTCACAATAGCATCCAAAAAACTGAAATACCTAGGAATCAACCTAATGAAAGAAACCAAAGACCTCTTCTCTGAAAACTATGGCACTCTGAAAAGAGAGATTGAAGATGATATTAGAAAATGGACAGACATCCCCTGCTCCTGGGTAGGAAGAATTAATGTAGTGAAAATGGCCATACTTCCAAAACTGCTATATGGATTCAATCCAATTCCAATTGAGATCCCAGCAGCATATTTCAAGGACCTTTAGAAAACTATCCAAAAATTCATTTGGAACAAGAAGAGACCCAGAATAGCAAAAGCAATTCTAGGTAACAGAGACATGGCAGGAGGAATCAGAATCCCCAACCTGCAACTATACTACAAAGCTACTGTGATAAAACAGCATGGTACTGGCAAAGAAACAAACCTGAGGACCAGTGGAACAGATTAGAAGATGTAGAGACAATACCAGACACACTCAGCCATCTCATCTTCAACAAAGGAGCCAAACACCCTCACTGGAGGAAAGATAGCCTCTTTAATAAATGGTGCTGGAAAAATTGGGTTTCAACTTACCAAAGAACAAAACTAGACCTATAGTTCTTGCTATGCACTAAACTAAAATCCAAGTGGATTAAAGATCTAAATATTAAAATAGAAACTCTGAGCCAGTTGGAACAGAGGTTAGGTAGAACCCTTGAAGACATCGGTGTAGGAAAAGATTTTATGAACAAAACTTCAGTTGTCCGTGAACTAGCAGAAACAATCAACAAGTGGGATCTCTTCTTATTAAAAAGCTTCTGCACAGCAAGAGAAACCACCAGCAGTGTGAAGAGACAATCCACAATGTGAGAAAAATTCTTCACCTGCTCTTCCTCAGACAAAGGTCTACTATCTCGAATCTATAAAGAACTTAAAAAGATCAGACCTCCCAAATTTAAAGACCCAATCTGAAAATGGGCATCTGAAATGAACAGACATTTCTCAGACAAAGAAGTAGAAATAGCAAATAAATGCATGAAAAAATGTTCAACATCACTGGTCATTCGAGAGATGCAAATGAAAACAATGCTGAGATTCCACTTTACTCCAGAAAGAATGGCTGCTATCATGAAATCAACCAATAACAAATGCTGGTGGGGCTGTGGGGAAAGAGGAACCCTGCTCCACTGCTGGTGGGAGTGTAGACTGGTGCAAGCACTGTGGAAATCAGTATGGAGATACCTCAAAGAACTAGGACTGGAAATCCCATTTGACCCTGCTATTCCACTGCTGGGGATCTTCCCCAAAGAATTAAAAGAATCATACCACAGTGATATATGTGCACCCCTGTTCATAGCAGCACAGTTTGTAATAGCTAAAACTTGGAAACAGACCAAATGCCCATCAACTGGAGACTGGATAAAGAAAATGTGGTGTTTTAATAAAATGGAGTACTACTCAGTCATAAAAAATGAGAAATTAGAGACATTTATAGCTAAATGGATGCACATTGAGGGAATACTCTTAAGTGAAATAAATAGGACACCCATGTATAAATACCGAATAGTTTCTCTGGTGTGAGAAACTGAAAGTGTAAATAAGGACTAAATGTATAATAGGTAACGTGAAATAGGAAGAAAAGGGGCAAAGGGGAAGAAAGTGGGAGGGCTAGGGGAAAGGATAGAAGGAAATGGAATTAATATGAGAAAATGGAAAAATAGGAACAAAATCTTTGTAAATAGGGAGAACGGAGTGGTTGAAGGGAGGGCTGGGCAAGGGTGAAAAATAAGAACCAAGAGAGATTATGTAAAGGTGCAAATTTCCAACGATGAATGTCATTATATTGTATACCTAAAATATACCAATGATTAGAATGAATAATTGATAATGCAAAATAGGAAGAAAAGTTCCAAAGGAGTAGGGGTAGTATGAGGGGCAGGGGAAAGGAAAGAGGGGAAAGGAAAAAGGCTGAGAAATGAAAATAATGGAAATAAAGTCTTTGTAAATAGGGAAGGGTGGAGGGGGTGAAAGGAGGCCTAGGAATGGGAAAAAAATTTATAATCAGAGATCTAAATATTAAAACAGAAATTTTACAACTACTGGAAGATAAAGCAGATAAAATGCTAGAAGCCATAGGTATAGAAAAGGATTTTCTAAACAGAACCTCAAGGAAACAAGAAATAGCATCAAAAATCAACAAATGGAATTATATCAGAGTAAAAAAAGCTCCTGTACAGTCAAATAATCAGTTGAATGAAGAGGCAACTAAGAGAATGGAAAAAAAAATGTTTGCCACCTACTCCTCAGACAGAGGACTAATATGTAGAATACATAACAAACTTTAAAAAGTTAAACCACCTAAAATTAAAGACCCAGTTAAGAAATGAGCAAAAGAAATGAATGGAGACTTCACAGAGGAAGAAATACAAATGATCAAAAAAAAATATGAATGGGCCAGGGATTTAGCTCAGTGGTTCTGCCTCCTGCTTTGCAAACCCAAGGTCATAAGTTTGATACCTGGTACCAAAAAAAAAAAAAAGTATGAAAATGTTCAACATCTCTAGTCATCCCAGAAATGAAAATTAAAACATGTAAAATTCCATCTTAACCTGGAGAGATTGGTAATCATTAAGAAATCAAATAACAGATTCTGGTGTGGCTATGGGGGGGAAAGAAGCCTCCTTCATTGTGGATAAGAATGTAAACTAGCACAACCATTATGGAAATCAGTATGGAGATTACTCAAAAAGCTTAAATTAGAAATTCCACATAACCCAGCTATCTCCCTTGTTGGTATCTTCCCCAAAGAGTTTAAGTCATACACTGCAGTGATACATGGATACCAATGCTTATAGTACCACAATTCATAATAGCTAAATCCTGGAAGTGGCCATAAATCCACCAACAGATGAGTGGATAAAGAAAATGTTGTATCTATAATGGAATACTACTCGACTATAAACAATGACAAGTGTAACACATTTGTAAGAGCACATGTGAACCTGGAAAATGTAATTTGCAGTGAAATATATCAGACACACGAGTTTAATACAATATGATATCTCTCATTTGAGTGCAGCAAAGTACAAACAAAGAGACTGATCAAGGATGGATATAAAGGGACAAGTGGATGGATTTCTTCCAATTTGGAAGTGGTCCAAAGAAGAAAGGAGAGAGTTGAGAAGGAGGAGGATGGGAAAATGAGACTAAAGACATGCCATGTACAGGAAATTAACAACACCCATTAATGTAAATATTTTGTGCCAAAACATGAGTTAAGATTAATATCGACAAGAATGAAAAATAGGATAAGGGAACTAGAGGAGGAGGGAGGTATGAAAAGGAAGGGGAAGGGGATTTAAAAAATAAAAAAGAAAGAAACATGCTATAATATGTACATGTAACCACTCCCCAAGACAACTGTAAACTACATAAACTGCAAACATGTACCAAAAAAGTTAAAAAAAAATTTTAAAAGAAGAATAATACCATGTCATATGCTTTTTTTTTTTGCTGGTGAATACAGAAGAAATATGAACACAAATTTAAATTTTAAAAGTTATTCCAATTTCATTTGACCTAGTATTTCAGCTATAGTAAACTTTATTAGCTAGAGAAGTACAACCTATTTCTAAATCCCTAGAATGCATGAGCTCTTTAATGTGTGAAAAAGAAAAAATTTTCAAAACCAAAAAGTTCAAAAAAACTAAAAATTTATAAGCATAATGATTCAAAAGAAAAATTGTCTTAAATAAATATCAAATTTGTAGTGTCAGGAAAATGTTTGTTTCAACTCATAGTTTATATCTCTAATATTAAAGTCTTATGATACACTCATATTTTAACATCTTTCAATATAAGTGGTTATATGCATTCAAATATCAGTTAATTATTGTCTCTGTCCTGTCCTTCATGGAATGTTTAATCTTGAAAGTGAGTCAGAGGTGGGAAAAAAATACTTTCAATTAAAAGGATTGAATAATAAAAGTAGAGCTTTAAGGAATAAGTAAATCTGATAGAAATAGATATTTTTGGAAGAAAAGGATAATGAAAGCTAAAATAAATCCTGACTTCTTTTTCATTGTTTTAAACAGAAATAACCAGGTGTTATTAACTACTCTGTTTCACATGACCTTGCATTTGTTAATACAGCCTGGAAAAATACTTCCTTCTCTGCTTTTCTACTTCCCTCTCCCAATAAAGGCTCTGTATTCTCACTTGTTTTCATTTTCTTTGAGCTTACATCATGTGATATTGTGATGGTCACTGGTTTAAAGCAAGGGGCATGGAGGGGTGATGCACCAATGGTATCTTTTTACAGGGTCTGTACTGTCTGAACAGCTTTATATTGCCATATATAAATATTTGGTTGGAATTCTGATTAGGGCCCTTTGTATTTTCAAAACTTGACTAAGGCTGGGGATTTAGCTCAGGGGTACCGCGCCTGTCTCACAATCACAAGGTCCTCAGTTTGATCCTCAGTTAAAACACACACACACACACACACACACACACACACACACTTGACTGTACCATTGACAGATGTGATTTTAAGCCTGATTGTGTGAACAGAAATGATTGACTTCTTGAAATTACTTCAGCATCCACCAAGGTTTAATAGAAGCTTCCGATCCTGTGCTATTCATCCTACTATACTTCAGTGTTTGTCTAGTGTCTATACGAAACTATTTCAAAAACATTTTCTTTGTGAAAAAAATACCCATTGCTAAATTTTATTTGAAAATTCTACACTAATTTGTTAAGTTTAACCTTTGAGATTTTTTTGTGGTTTGCTTCATTCTTTTTACATCAATCTATATCAATCTTAAAGTATTTTGTTGATTTCATTATAAATATTTCCTTTGCCATTTGTTTTCTTACATCTACAACCTCCACACATTCAATCGTGCCACCTATTACACTGTCCTATGTTCATTTCCATAGGAAATAGTCATAAGTGACCTTGGGACAGAGAAACAAGGGGGAACTGGCTCAAATTTAGTACTTAGAAATGCCAACTTAATGTGGTAATGTACCTCACTGATATATGAAGGGAAATCTAGATAATATCTTAGAAACAGAAGTCTCTTCTATGTCCAGTTATTCACAGAAAGCAGCTGAAACTGGATTATAATTTTTGAGGTATCAAAGAGATTTCTAAAACTGTAAGAGCTCAGCTCTTTTGACTATTGGTTGTCCTCTACCAGACCGTGGCTCAAATAGCAGTGCAATCCTTGTCCTGTGTGATGTTTATAGCTTTAGAGCAAAGAAGCTCCGAGAGAAAACTGAGGGGCTCAAAGAAGTCTGGAGAATGTGGGGTGAGATAAGAAGAGCTCTGAAAATATCAATCGATATTCACTCCTATCTCTCAAATGAATGGTCCTTAAATTTTCTCATACTCCTCTATGTTTAATAAGAAATAAAATTCTATGGATTGCATAGTCTTGTGACTAGAAATCCCATTAGAAATGTGCATACAGAAATCACTTCTTCACAACTTTCATTTTAAGCCTAAGCTATTTCGAGCTTCAGTGAAGATGGGAAACAGCTGTTCATCTTCTCAAGCTTACCATATATTTAACAACTCTATTAAATAATTTTTTCTGTCACTACCTTGAACCAATATCCAAATATATTCTATTTTAGGTTGACATTCATCATATGCAATTAGTCTTTTTTTCTTATTAATGTTGTGTGTCTTTTTATAAAGAGTTTTATAGGTCATGATGCAAGTCAGTGCAACATAAAGATAAATTGCTAGTATGGAAAAATAGCAAAAGTGGAATTGACAAATAGGGAAAGAAAATAGACAAGTTAGATAAAAACCAAGGTAGAAAGAATGAATATAGATAGGCAGAGAGACCGAAAGAGAGACAGAGAAGAGAGACAGAGAAAAGAGAGAATTTTTCCTATTTATAGATCCATAAACTATCTCTATTAAACAATCATCTGGGCTTGCTACTGTGTGACAAGAAAAAAAAGAAAAGATATTCTCCCTAATTACCAATTTTACCCTGGCAACCATCAACTAAAAATAAAATAATAATAAAGAGGATGATTTGATTCTCCTACAGTTGGCTGAATTTAGTTAATTTAAAAATAAAGTGTTATTGACATTAGCTTCAAAAAATAAAGATCCAAAGCTACTCAAGAACACATTTAATCAGAAAGTGATTAAATTCTGTACATATATATATATACATATATATATGAAGTCTTGTATCTGAAAGATTTTTATATTGACTGTTCTTATATACCTTGTTCTAAAAGCTCTCTGAATAAATCTCTAAAAGTAATGCTACTTTTACAGGCCAAGGATAAAATATTTGTTTAAGAAATAGGTGTGCTAGACTTCACTGAGACTCTTTTTCCATAATTAATGAGTTGATTAATTGTATGTGTACTTTGAACGATGGTGTCTGGATAATGATTACTGACCCATATGCATCTCCCAAACCACAATGTACTTCAAAAATTCAATTACAAGGTCCAGATGTTGTACATTGCATATGTAAACTGTTTCAGGAAGAAAGATTGCATATTAATAACATAGTCTATGTAGGTTATCTCAACAGCTTTTGACTATTTTGTAAAAATAGATTTTGTAGAAAGCAAAAAAAGAAACTAGACTTTATAAATTTATGTCAATCTTAAGGTCTATTACACACTTCTTCATATCCTTAATATTTGTCTCTAAAAATAATTTTGTCTAAGAAAGTTGATTTAATTAATAGTTTGGAGAGAGAAAAAAATGAATCTCAAACGATGTATCATTGATATCCTAAGGAGATGTGTCATTTTCATATGCCAAATTGACTCCCTTATGTTTGTATAGATTGCAGAATAGAGACTGAAATTTTTGTAAAAACACAGAAAACAAGCTACAACAAAAATTTGCACATCTAGTAGTTGACATGTGGAAAGTACATTTTTAAACATGCAAATTTAGTCAGTTTTACTACTCACAGTTATTTATTCAATTTATTCATTTACCTAACACATATTTCTGAGCATCTCCTCAGAACAAGAATCAGAACTAGCAGTCTCAGATGCAAGGTAAAGCAGCATGTCCTTCGTACACTCAAGGAAACAAATATATTACAGGAGAGATTATTAACAATGAGGATTTAGAGCTTCATGTGTCAGTTTTGATTAACTTATCTCAAGAAAATTCTAGGAATAACTATTATCAGCTGACTGGCGATTTTTATTTAATAGTTATTTAAGCATATTTTGGATAAAGTTGTCCAAAGGTTGAAGAAAGATTTGAAGTCTGGCGCAGGCGCTGGCAGCCCTCATGTGATTGTTGAGGGAGATGTATTGAGGCAAACTACCAGTGAAAAGGCCTCCTCTCTTTGAAACCTTTTATTTTTCTATCATTTAACTTCACATCTTATCTGTTTCCTTTTAATAATTTCTTATTGTTAGGCAGGAAACTGTATATTTGGTTGCTCCTACCCAAACCAACCGAATCAAGGCCTCTAGATAACCAAAAGCAAAGATCTACTTTTTAACATTTCTTTTTCTTCCTTCTTGTCTAATCTCCAGATGAAGAATCACTAGTCTTAGAAATGAGTTTATCTTGTTGATGTAACATTGTGATCTTAGACAAATCAAATTTGTTGAGGGTTGATTTTTTTTCTTCCATCTGTATACTGGGATTTTTACTAGATTTTTTTTTTTTTTTTTGTACCTGGGATCGAACTTGGGTCCTTGCAGTTGAAAGCAGGCGGTGGAACCACTGAGCTAAATCCCCAACCCTTTACTAAATTCTTTACAGGTCTAATATATTAGTATTGTTTTTAACTGCACTTCGTCTTTAATGAATTCCATGTTCATAGAAATATTTTTAGAAGATACTTTAAACAAGAATGGAGATTAAAAATTATTAATTTTTGATAACTTCTAAATTTATAATCTTTATTTTAAATTTTTCCCCCCGGCTTATTTTTTTTCTCAAGTCTTGAAATCCAACACTGAGTGGAAATATATTAAAGTCTAATTCTTGCTATTTCTTATTTGAATCATATTTTTCTATACAAGTCTAGAAAAAGTAATAAATCATAAAATGTGTTTTAATAATTATTTTATAATGTTTTTGTAAGTTTTTAATTATTTCCTTTTCACTTGAAAAGATAGTTCCTAATATACTCACCTTTTTGAACAGAGTAGAACTTCAATGGAAAAAATGAGAGGATAAAAATACTATATTTAGAAAAATCTGAGGATGATTTCATCTAGCTTTCCAAGAAACATTAAAAAGTGTCAGAAGAATTACAGAATCTCTTTTTAAACATGGGTAGCAAGAACAGGAGTTGATAAATTCAGGTAATAGACAAGATAACCTTGTGCGGGATATCAATGTAGATGAAGAAATACCAAAAAAGGGTAGGAATCAATACAACATTAATCAATTTAGTTTAATTCTACCATCCTTTCAGAACTGAAATATAAGTCAATACTAAGAACAAGCCACAGTGGAAGAAACACACAATGTCCTTCACTTTTTGGTGATTCTCCTGAAAACATCTGACTTCCAGAGTGCCTTTGTCTTCAATGATACCTAGCCCAAAACACAACTCCTAAATATTGCCATCAAGAAAGTGGACTTCCTTGGCATAAACCTGTTGTTTCTTAAACTGTCAAAACAGAGTGAGATTCTTGAAAATACTACGATCAATAATAAAATGTATCCATAATCAAGAATTAGCACAGCTGCACCAGCAAATACTTTTGAGGAATAAACTAGTATTCATTCATAGTGCATAAATGACTCTTCCAAAACTATTCTAACATGTCATAATTTTATCCTATTTTTCCCATACTCCATCTGTCTCTGACTGTCCTTACTCCGTTCCTCAGAAACTGCTTAAATCTGCTCTACTTTCCTTTAAATATGTCATAATCTTTCTTCATTGACTTAACTTTTCTAAAATATAGTTGTTTGAATTAATTTTACTGAAGTTGACATTAGGAGCACTGAGGAAATTAATAAGGATCTTACATAATACTCTTTCAGAATTCTATGAAATGTAATCAGCTTTACCATTTAAAAAAATGTCTTTAGTCACTTTAAAGTAAGAGGGGATAGAACTCTGTCACTCAAGGTGCTTACTTGAATGATAACCAAAAAAGAGAGAAAATTAATTCTGATATAGGATCCAAACACAATTAAGTGTTGTAACTCATGCATATAACAATCACTTTGTCTCAATCAAGGGCTGCTCTCTGTGTTGGAGGATGAATCTCCTTCTTTTGATTATTTTCCAAGAAGCATTATATTTTTAGCATACAGTATTGATTTCCTGAAACAAAATTCATAAAGATAAAGCCTAAGCATGTTTAAGACTTTAGATTTACTTCTGACATTTGTGTAGGAATGGTTAATTTTGACTGAGTTTCAGAGAACATTGAATTGATTATTTTTAAACTAAAAAAGACTGAGTTATTATATAAATATAAGTAGGCATATGCTAGGTGCATATGCATTTACTTTTTGTCTTTTTTTGATTCATAAAAACAATAGAGCTCTACAGCAAGACAAACTTATACTATAGAGAATTTAAAAGTTTCCACATTTCAGTTATAGTGTATGATAATCCAGAATATTATAAATATTCAGTTGCCCCTTTATATCTGTGGGTTTATGCTGCAATAATTCAACCAAATATATTTGAAAATTTGCATCTGTGTTTAACATGTATAATTTTCTTGTTGTTATCTCTTAAACAATATAGTAATACATTGTATAGTAATATAGTAAATAGTATAGTAATATAGTATATAATATAGTAAAACAATTATCTCCATAGAATTTACATTGCATTTGCACTAAGTGTTATGTTATTTATGGAGTATTTGAAAGATATGGGAAAATATATGCAGAGAAGAGATTATACAACAATACTACGTAGTTTATATAGGGAAATTGAGGATCCTTAGATTCTAAAAATCATGAGGAATCCTGAAAACAATCCTCTGCTGACAGTGAGGGATGACCATAGTTAAATTTATTTAATATTATAAGTAATTTGTCATTGAATAAGTGTTTCCTAAAATGCTTTGTAGAAAATTTTTTCTCCTAAAATATGCCACCATGCTAAATTACACATTTTCTCTTGAAGCACTATTGTAATATACTCTGTTGCTTGTTTACTTGAGTACATTTTATTTAAGTAAACTCTGTAACAGTAAGTTTCACATTCATTTTTTTCATCCTTTTATCTTGAAAATCTAATCTGGTATATAAATGTAGAAGTAGTTTTTTCAGAGATGCATATTGAAATTAATGATAGGCATTCGATAGGCTATGGGAGACTCTTGGATAGTTATGCTCAAAATTATGTGAAAGTCAGTATTCTGTGATTTGTTATTTGTTATAATTTAACACACAATGACATAACTATTCTAGGATTTAATATAATAAATGGTCTGGGTTATTTACCCTGCATTTTCAGTTAGATACATGAAAGCTGTCTATTATATATCATTGCAAAGATAGTTCAGAAAAGATTGATGACTTCTCCCTTAGGAAGTCATGTGTTAAAGTAGTTATGAGTTAGATGATAATCCTTGGGAAATTTACATTCTTTTCAAAACATAATTTTGTTTTATGTCATGACTCCGTTTTTGGGCCCATTTCCTCCCAAACTATTTAGTAGCTCTTTTCTAATTTTGTGATACAAAATTTAGCAATTTGCCAACAATTCACAACACCAGATGATGTTCTTACATTCTATATTTAAATTCACCTATAGATTCAATCTATATGGTTTACTGTAACATGACTAGCACATGAGAATCATCATATTGAATTCTCTATGGTGGCATAGTATTAGCTTTGATAGATTATAATTTTAAATAGCTAAGGATATTTGTAGCCATTTAACATACATCTATGATATTAAAATTTATATATATTTTACTTATATATAATTTTGATATTGCCTCATTATTACAAAATTACCTTTTACTTGATCATTAAGAGAATCAGCTAATTAATTATTTATAATTATTATTAACTATTTGTACAAAATACATTTTTTCTTCTGCACTTCAAAATATGGTGTTGTCTTCTAGGTGGATTAATGCATTATAATAATAATATTATTATTATTATATAATATATAATATTATTATATAATAATTATATAATAATATTATAACACCCCTGCCCCTCCCGGCCTCTGGTCTTTTGGCTGTGCAGCTATATGGTTACACACTGCAGAGGCACAGAGAGACAAAAGCCATTGTCCTGAGCTCCAGGAGTGAACAACATAGAGAGTGCCTGTCTCAGCCTCCCTGATGAAAACAAGCCCAGTGGAAAAGTGAAGGAAATCTCTGCAATAAAGGCACACCAGACCACTGTGATTGGTAAGTTGGAGGGATTATCAGCTCCCATCAGAAACTGGCCTTTCTTCAGGGGAAAAGTAGCTGAAACTTGCAGTAGAAACTTGAAGAGTGCAACCCTGCAGGAGGACAGAGAGCTCAACTTGGGACTTGCAACCAGAAATCTGCCTGAATCTTACGGGTCTGGGACTAGCTTACTGAGACTCATTGACTTATAACTGCACACTGCTGCCCACGTTGTCTATTGTGACAGCAGAGACACACCTTGAAGGATGCCCTTTAATTTTCAAAGGGATAGATTAATAACTACCACAAATTTTTATTCTTTATGAGGTATTTGATGCTATGGTGTTGCTGATTGTATGACTTGGGCTAAGGTGTCGTGATTGGTGTAAATAGTTTTCCTTCCAGGTATAATGAAAATGAGATAGCCTCAGAGTCATTAGAGACTCAAAACCTAAAGACCAGCTATATCTGGTAGACACCTCTGAGAAGCAATCACCCCATAAGGGTTTTAAATAGATCAACAAAGATACTTACAGTAAACAACTTCATAATATCAACCCAGGAACTAAACCAGGGACACTACCAAAAACAAAAATGAGAAGGCATTTAAGCAAGTCACAAACCCAGACTTCCACCCCACAAAAGGCAATTTCTGGGGGAACTGAGGTGCAAAAGTCTGATAATCAACCACCTGGACACCCTGAACTGATAGCACAGGAAGTAACAAAACAGATGAATGAGGCTCTAGAAAAATCCAATGCAGAAATAATCTGCCAGATAACTACAGAGATGGTGAGCAGAGTGAAGGACATGATTAGAGGCTCTAGAACAGAAACAGATGAAAAAAGAATAGATGAGCTCAGAAACATGCTGGAAGCCAGGAATGCCCATGCAATTAAGAATGAAAAAGGGAAAGTCACAACAGAACCAGCAGACATCCAGAGGATCATCAATACCTACTTTGAGAACTTGTACTCTAATAAAATGGAAAACACAGAAGAAATGGACATATTCCTAGATACATATGAATTGGCAGAGTTAAATGAAGAAGATATAGAAATTCTAAACACTCTAATTACAACGAGTGAAATTGAAAGTGTAATAAAAAATTTACCAACAAAGAAAAGCACAGGTCCTGATGGCTTCACTACTGAATTCTACAAGACATTTAAAGAAGAACTAATACCATTACTCTTTAAACTCATCAAGGAAATTTAAAGGGAAGCAAGGCTTCCAAACTCATTCCTGGAAGCAAGTGTGACTTTGATTCCAAAATCAGGGAAAGACCCAACCCAAAAAGAGAACTACAGGACAGTCTCCCTAAGGAACATAGATGCAAAAATCCTCAACAAGATACTGGCAAACAGAATACAGAGGGTCATCAAGAAGATCATACACCCTGACCAAGTCGGATTTATCCCAGGGATGCAAGGATGGTTCAACATACGTAAAACAATAAATGTAATACACTATATTAACAGAGTCAAAGACAAAAACAATGTGATCATCTCAATAGATGCAGAAAAAACATTTGGCAAAATCCAACACCCATTCATGATAAAAACCCTACAGAAATTTGGAATAGAATGTCTTTATCTCAACCTGATTAAGGCTATCTATGAAAAACCCACAGCCAACATCATACTAAATGATCAAAAACTGAAAAATTTCACTCTAAAATCAGGAACAAGACAAGGATGACCACTATCCCCACTCCTGTTCAATATAGTTCTGGAAACATTAGCCACAGCAATTAAACAAGAGAAAAAATTAAAAAGAATTAAGGTAGGGAAGGAAGAAATTAAATTGTCATTATTTGCTGAACATATGATACTCTACATAAAAGACTCAGAAAACTCTGCCAAAAGACTTCTAGACTTAATTGACAGATTCAGTAGAACAGTTGGATACAAGGTAAACACTCAAAAATCAATAGCCTTCTTGTACACAAATAAAAGACTCATTGAGGGAGAAATTAGAGAAACAATTCCTTTCACAATAGCACACAAAATAATGGAATATTAAGAATCAATCTAATGAAGGAACCAAGAGACCTCTACATTGAAAATTACAGCACTCTGAAAAAAGAGATCAAAGAGGATATAAGAAAATTGAAAGACATCCTTTGTTCCTGGATAGGAAGAAACAATATAGTGAAAATGGCAATATTTCCAAAACTGCTAAATAGATTCAAAGCAATCCCGAATGAAATCCCAACAGTATATTTCAAAGAATTAGAGAAAAAAATTGACAAATTCCTTTGGAACCAGTTTAGACCTAGAATAGCAAAAGCCATTCTAGGCTACAGAGACATGACAGGACATATCACAATCCCCAACTTGAAACTATACTACAAAGCCACTGTGATAAAAACAGCATGATACTGGGCAAAGAAACAGACCCAAAGATCAGTAGAATAGATTGGAAGATCCAGAAACAATTGCAGACATACTCAGCCACCTCATCTTTGAGAAAGGAGCCTAACATCCTCACTGAAGGAAAGACAGCCTCTTTAATAAATGGTGTTGGAAAAATTGGATTTCAATCTGCCAAAGATTTAAACTAGACCCATATCTATCACCATGCACTAAAGTAAAATCGAAGTGGATTAAAGATATAAATATTAAGACAGAAACACTAAACTTGCTAGAGGACAAATTAGGTAGAACTCTTGAAGACATTGGTATAGGAAAAGACTTTATGAACAAAACCTCAGTAGCATGGGAACTAGCACAAAGAATCAACAAATGGGATCTTATCGTATTGAAAAGCTTCTGCACTGAAAGAGAAACCACCAACAGAGCTAAGAGACAACCTACAACGTGGGAAAAAATTTTTAGCAGCTGTTCCTTAGACAAAGGACTGCTATCTAGAATATATGAAGAACTTATAAAAATCAGACCCCAAATATAAAGACCCAATTCAAAAATGTGCATCTGAAATGAAAAGACATTTCTCAGACAAAGAAGTAAAAGCAGCAAATAAACATATGAAAAAATGTTCAACATCACTGATCATTCGAGAAATGCAGATGAAAACAACACTGAGATTCCACCTCACCCAAGAAACAATAGCTATCAAGAAATCAACCAAAAACAAACACTAACAGGGTTCTGGGGAGAAGGAACCCTTCTCCATTGTTGGTGGGAGTGCAGACTGGTGGAACCACTGTGGAAATCAGTATGGAGATACCTCAAAGAAGTAGGATTAGTGGTCCCATTTGACCCAGCTATTCCTCTACTGGGTATCTTTCCAAAAGAATTGAATGAATCATACCACAGCAATATATGGGTACCCATATTTATAGTGGCACAGTTTGCAATAACTAAAACTTGGAAACAGCCCAAGTGCCCATCAACTGGAGGCTGGATAAAGAAAATGTGGATTTAAAAAAAATAAAATGGAGTACTACTCAGCCATAAAGAATGAGAAATTAGTAACATTTATAGCTAAATGGATGCTCATTGAGGCCATACTATTAAGTGAAATAAATAGGACACACGTGTAAATGCCAGACAGTTTCTCTGGTATGAGAAACTGAAAGTGTTAATAACAATTAAAATGAATAATTGATAATGTGAAATAGGAAGAAAAGATTCAAATGAGTAGGGGAAGTAGGAGGGGTAGGGAAAAGGGATAAGGGAAAGGAAAAAATATGAGAAAAGAAAAAAATGGAAACAAAGCCTTTGCAAATAGGGAGGGGTGGAGGGGTTGAAGGGAGGGGAGGGGAATGGGGAAAAAATAAGAAGCAAGATACATCATGTAAAATTTCAAGTTCCCAATGATGAGTGTAAATGTGTTGTATACCTAAAATGTATCAAGAAAAGAATTTAAGAGAAAAGTAATTTAAAAGAATCTTTAGTTGCTATATATAATATATGCAGATTTACAAATTTTAATATCTAGGCTTATAATTTTTAAAGAAAATTATTAAAAGAATTGAATAACATTTCTCCCCTCAGTTGCTCTTCTGATGTCCTTGAGTTTTTTCATATTTTGTATTTTAAATGCTTTCACCTCCATTATATTTTCTTTACATAGTATCTCATGCTTTAAAATATGTAGTTTGAAAAAAATGTAGTTAGCTATATTTCACCTATGGTTATATGTATCTAAATATATCCGTGACAGATTATATACTTATTATTGGTAAAGTAGGACAATAATTAGGGCATACTAGTCCCCACCTCAGTATTTTCCCTCAGATAATATTGAGAAAGTTGTTAAAATTTGAAACATTAGTGGAATAAAGAAAACAGAGATCCCTACATGTTACACTTTCACAAATTAAGAATGTTTGAATAAATATAGAAGTAAATTTTTCTTATAGTAGTGCATTTTCCAATATTTCATAATAATCATCCTTATGTAGAATTTTGAATGGCTTATTTTGAGTTTTGGTTAATGCTTCATTTACTAATTTTGTTTACTGTATTGATTTCTTTTTACTAATTTTAACTTGTATTACATTTAAATATTGGAAGATTTGTTTTTTAATAAATAAAGGAGTTTTTGTACATGACAGAAATGCCAAAAGATACTTGGAGTAGCAGAAAGTCCCTCATTAAAGCTGATTTAAATGAGCAGAAGCAAATCTTATGAAGATTGTTGGATCTGTATAGAATATATTGGCTTGGGGAAGAAATGAAGCCAGATAGACATAAAATTCAAAAGAACTAATGTGGAATGTATTTATTTTTTCTTCCTTTAAAAATTTTCCATTCATTTTTCCATGTGTTCCTACCATCAGCCAATTACATGAAATGTGCTTCTCCAGTATTTTCTTCCTTCTTCCATTATTAATATATAGTCATTGACATGGTTTTGCTTAATTATCTTATTATTTGTCCTACTAAAGAAGGCACCGTACACTACATTCTACTTTTATTTTCTAATTCTAGCTTTTCCAGTGCTTCCATTTTATTGCCATATTAACTTTTGCACTATGGTATAATATCTTATATCAACATGAATAAAAAGGGTGAAAAAAGTGTGTGGATTTTAATGCATAGAATTCACTAAGCATCTTATTTATTAAGTATCTTAGATTGTATATAAAATATGTTTTGAGGTTAATTGTAGGCCATAAGTCAGATTCTCACAATACTTGATATATATTATTTCTCTGTTTTTTTTGTTGCTGTTGTTTTTTTGAGACAGGGTCTGGTTAAGCAGTTCAGGTTGGGCTTGATCACACTATGTAACCCAGGCTGACCTTGGACTCACAATGATGTTCCTGACTCAGGCTCCTGAGTGCTGGGAATACAAGCATGGACCTCTACACCTGGATTTATACATTATCTTCATTGTAAATATATTATAGGAATTTATTCATATTTAAAAGAAGGAAAACTAGTAATATGTATGTACAGCCAGTTTTCTGAATTTAGATTTTATATATGTTAACTCAGCAAAATATGAATCAAAATTAGTTTTCAAAGAAAAAGCACATATACTGAAAAACACAGAATTTGCCTTGACATTATTCCATAAAAAACACAGTATCATAATTATTTATATCAAATGTTATAGGTAAACTAGAGATGATTTAAAATACATAGTACACAGGAGAATGTGTGTAGGCTATATAGAAATATTATGTCATTTTATATAAATAGTTTGAGTATCCTCAAATTTGGGTACCCAGAGAAATTCTGGAGCCATTTCTCCATTAATATTGAAGGATGACTGCGTTATTGTTTGATGCAGTGAGGCAATGTATGAAAGTATTTAGTGCATTATTTAAAATGCATTACAATTTAAATGAGTATTATTCTTAATAGTAATAAGCATTTTATTTTGTAGTTTTGCTATATTTTTTGGAAAATGAATGCAATAAATACTCAGCATTAGTTTTGCTTGACTTTCGTTTTTTTTTTTTTTGACTTTCTTTTGAGGGATAAAATATTTTTATATATCAATAATGATTAAATTAACTTGATGAATCTTCAATTTGTACAGGTTACTCCATGACCTAGATCTGACTAGCACATTTTACATTAATGATCAAAGTAATTGATCAAGATATATACTTTTCTAATGTATACCACTCCAATCTAGACATGACATTTAACTCAAGCTGTATCCTGAATGAGAGAAATTTTTGAGCACATCACTTTATTTCCTGATACTAAAAGAAACTGTAATTATGGATGTTTTAGTAAAATACAATGGTATTCTGGACATACCCAATATCAGTTGTATGAAAATCTTTTTAATTTTAAGGAATTTTTGTGGTAAGTGCTAAACACAGCAATTATTAAAATTTAATTTTTCTTAATTTAAAATTATATAAATTACACATATATAATTGAATTTACTTTCATCTGACACATTAATATATATTAAAAGAGCAACTCCTATGTTTTTAGTATATTTGGATTAAACTGATTCACTCATTGCAAACACTTGGCTATGGATGTAAGGGTTTAGCCAAAATTAAGAAAAGTACCCTTTAATATCAGTTCAATACATAGAATTTAAATTAAAGATAAATATGTTATTATTTGTCAATTTTGTGATATGCATTTTTAAATCAGTATAACAATATATCTTCCTAATATATTGACATTTGGAATTTTTATTGAGTCCTGATTGTTAAATATTTAATACCTCTCACTGTTTATACACTAGTTACTTAGTTAAGTTGTTTTTGTAGGATTTCTATCTAAAACTGTCAGGACACCTAGTAATAGGATATTGCAGTTGATAAACCCTAGTACCACATAATTATGCCAATTAATTCAGGAAGATGTAAAGTAGGAAGAAATCTAATATTTCCAAGTAGAAATCTGGCAATATCTATTGAATGATATATATTAGTCACCTGCTAAAGCACAGATAACAGATCAATTCTTTATTTGAAGTTATTCCAAAATAGGTCCTTGCTCAGAGAAGTTACATCAAACCAAGAAGAGTAAAAGGATGAGGAAATTCAGAGAGAATGAAGACAGAGCCAATACCAAAATTGGGATCTGAAGAAATCTGATACTTATGATCCTCAGTAGTTTTTTGTGACATTACACCTATACCTAACAATGTAGCTGTTACCTAAATTTTAAGAGCCACTCTGGCATTCATCATGCATACATGATTCATTAATTGTACTTTCCTCTCTGGCCT
This sequence comes from Heterocephalus glaber, assembly GCF_053883595.1. Classification (NCBI taxonomy): domain Eukaryota; kingdom Metazoa; phylum Chordata; class Mammalia; order Rodentia; family Bathyergidae; genus Heterocephalus; species Heterocephalus glaber. Next base: position 27,190,909 of record NW_028258325.1, read on the forward strand.
AAGAGTTCGTATTTCAACATGTCAAAGAAAAAGTGAGAGTCATTTAAAGGAAGGATAATGAGATTCACTGAGTAATAAATGCTTTGTTTTACCTTTTCTTTGTTTTCTCTTTTATTTTAAAGTATTAGAAATATCAAGATATATGTGGTTTAGATTCAGAATCCAAGGCTCAATACACTTTCTAGCTTCTGGTGTAGGTTTATAGATAAGTTTAAAAATAAATCACTTAGAGAGAACAGTTAAATTTTATAGCCTGAATGTTTAAAAGATACTACAAACCTGGGAGAAAAATGTTTGTTCACTCAAATTCTAAGTCAAATTCCTGGACTTCCTTCAGAAACTGGCAGTTGCTGGTTATTAATGGTGGTTAGACCTGAAGAAAAAACTCTTCCCAATATTCTTTTTGTAGATGATCTCCTGATACCCAAGAAAAGGTTATATAGTAGAAGCTTTCTCATTGATAGAACACAATACCCACACCCACAACTTAAAAGGAGATTAGTTTAGTTTGGTTCACATAATCTGGAAATTTAATCCATTATTGGCTGGCTGGCTCCAAGGAAGAATCATCATGATGGAAGTGTGTGGCAGAACGAAGATGCTTACTTTCTGGTGGATGTGTTGTATAGCAGACAGTGCTGAAGAAGATAGAGGCAGTGACCAGTATATAGACCACTTAATCACACTTTCATGACCCACTCAGCCTTTTCCAGAAGATTGCCTCACCAATTTCCTGTATGAATCCCAAATCAGAACAAGTTAACCTTTCACCCTAACCTCCATATCCTACTCCTTGTCATATTCACACTCTAATACATATCCTTAAATCATACTCAATCTCTAAACAAACAGATTAATAAATTAATATTGTTTATGATGATACACGTGTCCCTCATACAACCAAAAGAAAATCCTTTATCCAAAGATTCAGCAATTTTAACATTTTTCAGAAATCAAAGTATTTTCTCAGATTCAAGCCAAACTCTTAGCTGTGAACCTTTGAAAAAAATCAGAATCTCAAAGTACTATGGCATAAGGTAAACACTCCCATTCCAAAAAGGAGAAAAAAAAAGGTGAAAAAAAGAACTGGACAAAAGCAAGACTGAAAATGTGCAGAGCAAACATTATGTTGTATAGCTCCATATGTAGCATCCAGAGTAAACAATAGAAAAATGTGATTTCCAAAGGGCTTTGTTGGATCACCACTGTGGCCTTGTCAGGGACAACCCATGGGGCTTCTCTCTTGGGTATGCTCTGCTCATGACCCGAAGTTTCCCTCTACAGACATTCCATGATACTGAGATCTCTGACTTCCTCAGGTCTTCTATGAGGTGGACTGGATGCTGGATGTGGGGCTACAGGACTTAATGTTTGCTCTGGGTAAGCTTCTACCTTGCTTTGATTCATTTCTTTTCTATCCCCCCACTCCTCCCTTTGTTATTGGAAAATTTACCTTTGGCTTCTTTCTTACAGTTTCAAACACTGACCACTTAGAAGATGCATGCTTAGCCACTTAGGACTTCCTTTGAAATTTAGGTGAAACCCTTCATGAATCCAGACTCTTTCATTCTGTATGCCTATAAAAACAACATCATGTGGACAATGCTTGCCACCAGTACGGTCTATAGCCAGGATTCCTTAAAGCATGGTATTAGCAGTCTCCAAGAATCTAAATGAGTAAGTATGGTATAATGAATCTTAGAAAACTAATAACCTAGGCAGTCACTCTTGAGCATGGGGCCTAAAAAATCTCTTCACAAATGAATAGTCTTTGAAATGGATTTTTGAGCCTAATTTGAGTGAGGTCTTGCTTATTCCTGAGATGACCTCAATACATCTTTCTTCTTATCCCTGCACAAAATATTTGGTTACTCTTTTAATTGTGCTAATCTCTTCAGCAGCCATACCTCTTTGGCTCCAATTTTATACATGGTTCCATCTAGGCCTATATTTAAGTACTTCATATTTTTCAACTTTGCTCTTTGCCCATGATTCTCACTTTAAACCTAGCTAAAAGCAGGTGCCATTACCCATATTACCGCCTGAATGTTGGGTTGTATTAAATTTTTTCTCTGCCAGATTAGTTTACCATCCTTAATTTCAGTCTCTTTCAAAATCTCAGAACACAGGCAACAGGTGCAAAAATGGTTTTACTGAATGTAGCACACATGGCCTCTAGGCCAATTGCCAATTGAGACCTTATTCTTAGCTGAAATCTCCTTAGGCATTTAGATTAAAAAAGAAATTGAAAGTTTTATGTAATACACTAATTGAAATATAGATACTTTAATTTAATAGATAGCCACAGCAAAAATGTAAGAAAAATTATAAACAAAACTTTTGTAAATAAGGAGGGGGAGAGGGGTTGAAGGGAGGAGAGATGAATGGAAAAAAGAAGCAAGATATATCATGTATAGGTATAAATTTTCTATGATGAATGTTATCATTATGCATATCTAAAATGTACCAATACAAATTTGAACTACGAAAGAATTTATATTTGTCTGAAGTCATTATTTTGTATATATTTTACTGATTGTAAAATTTTAATTCATTTTTTCCAGTGAAAAATGAAAATACTATTTTCTCAGAGGATTAAATATGTCATTGACAATTTCACATAATAAACTACCTGAGAAGATGTAAAATCACCTGACAATGTTAAACATTGGCAAAGACAGAAATAACAGCTTGTGGTAATGCAAATTGCCCAGAAATTAGTTGATGCAGATGAGCATAGACAGACAGTTTTCAGTAAGTAGTATCATCATTGGTTTCTTATTTAACAGAGTAGAAATGAAGGACTTCGTGTTTATGACAACATACTAGAAATCATGAGAAAGAAGCTATTTGACTTTCTTCTCAAGACTTTTCTCTATCAAATACAGAGATTACCAGTAAAGTAACTATTGGGTACTTCAGTACACAATGCTTTGTAAAAGTTGTTCAGTCTGACCATGCAATGTTGTCCATAACAATTGTCCTGTGTTTTCACCTTTACAGTGACGAGTAGTTTTCCTTACTTTGTACAAGTCAGAAAATCTAGTCTTATTGGGAGATAGGGTAAGCAGTAAGAGCTGTGTTAATTAAAATTTTGGGGTGTAGTGTAGGAAAAATAGTATATGCTAACGTTTGATTTAGATTTATCTCTGAAGTTACACAGAATGATTCTTTCATAGAAATTCTTGGTGAGAGCAGATAATAATCATAATGTAGTCATATCACTTTTCCAATGATACTAGTGGGAGATCAAAACATAATAGCTATTATAGAAAGGGAAGAGATTAGACCTAGAAGAGAGAAGGAGGAACGGAACAGGGATAATTGTGAGCCTTTAAATATTTCCTTGCATAGAACACTAGATATGGTCAGTAGTCAATAAAATGTAAAAGATTTGTCAAAGAAATAACATTACTCAAATAACACTTTAATAACCATTTCCAGTTTAAGGTAGAAGTATCCAGACCCCCACCAAATCTGAGGGGGATTTTCACTGTTAACAAACACTCAGGGAAACAATAAGCATGGTTTTAGTACATTCAATAATTAACAGCTGGAAGTGACTTTCTGAAATTTAGCTGGGTCTATTCCAAGGAAAACTATGATTAGAAAACAGAAAAAAAATACTGAAGTAATTTAAAATATATTTCATTATTTTTGTATATTTGTAAGTGATAAACATACAAATCAAAATTCTAACTTGTTTAAACAGTAATGTAGGTGTACTTAGGTGATACAACTTTTTTTTTTTTTTTTGGTACTGGGGATCAAACTTAGGTCCTTCCACTTGGGGGGCAGGTGCCGGAACCACTGAGCTACATCCCTGGCCCGGTGATACACCTTTTATAGACAATTACAAAAAAAAAAGTGATCTTAAAAATAAATAAAAAATAAAACTGATCCTAAATAAATCTGAGGAAGATCATCAGTATGTGATTACACATCCTTTATAATCGCTTTCATCAAGTTGTAACTATACTGTTGAGTCTAAGATTTCATTCAATTACAATTTACTTAAGAAGAGTTAAATCTTCTTGTTTTTCAAAATATATATAATATATAGCTCAATATTAAAATGCATATTTTATATTGTATTGAATATTTGAAATATGACAATTATTCAACTTAATCTTTTCCAGTTAGATATTTTTCTGAATCAAAAATCCTATAGCATTTATGAATTCTGCACATAATTTTCCTATAAGATAATTTTAATTACAACATATTTAAAATCACTTGTATCACAATCTTGCTATCAATTCACTATTAATAATACCATTTTAAAATAATTAGCTATTTAATAGTAGGTTTCAGATCTCTTCATACCCTCATTATTTAAAATTCTTTTCTATTTGTCTTTTTCCTCTTAAGACCAAATTAATCATAGATGTTCAACTTTGTATGGGAATAGATATCAGTAGATTTAAAGAGTTTTCGGCAGAAAAGTGTCTTGGTTCCATTTACAAAATTAGACAATTTTAAACATTTTTTCTAAATTGTATTTATATTTAAATATGTTAGCTACACCTTAAAAGTAAAAACATTTGTTCTGATTTCTCAAAAATAATTTTATGTGTTTACTGATATAAAAATTAAAATATAAGCTATATATAAATAAAATTTGAGGAGCAAAATATAACTCTTGCCTTTTCTTGCATTCTCAAAATTATCACAGCACAGATGATGAGAAATGTATGTATGTAGCGTTAGGAATCTGTATTCATATCTTGATTCTACTGACTATAGCAAGGAAAATTTTAGAATTTTTTTAAAAAGGGAAAATATCTATATTTGTTTTTAAGTATGATTACACAAATAAAGTCCTCACATCAAGAATTATACATATGTCTTTTCCTCTTGGAGTCGAATAGGCTTATGGTTGTTTCAATCAATACAGTAAAGTTGAAATAATACTATGGATTACAAAGGCTAGTTTATAAAAGGGCATATATCTACTGCTTATTTACCAAAACACATGCACCTAGAGCCCTATGCTACCACATAGGAAACTCAGTTACTTTTATTCTTCCATGTTGTGAGGAAGCTCAATTTAATTGGAGAGGCCATATTCAGACATTGTGGTCAACCGATTATTTTGAATACATCTCTAAATTATCAATCCCAGGGGTGAAATATTTTATATCTCCATTTTTTGAAATTGAAGTCATCCCTAAGCAATAAAACTTCCTTGAGCCCAAAAGGCCCCCAAAATTACAGACCACGGGAAAGTGATCCTAATGGATGATTTCAAGCCTCTTACACAGACTGAATGAAAATAACAAAATATTTCTTCCTTCATGCACTGCCATTGATTTATTTGCAGCAATTGATAGCAGAAAAAATACAAATGAAAAATTTCACAGATTAACTCTTTGGTAGACCAATTAAAAAGGGGGAAAATGGAGAAAACATGAGATTATGCAAACTTCTATGTCATTTGTAGCTGTAATTTGGCTGTTGGTCCAGAAAACATGGTACAGCCATAAAAATCTGCATTTTTATGGAAGATTAAATAAATTAGGTTGTTTCATTTAATTTTACAAATGCATGACTATATGTTAAAAAGAATACAAAACTAGAGAGGCAATGTTGAATAAAATACTTTCTTTGCAGTCCTCACAGAATTAAGATTCTATCAGATAAATGAGAATTGCAAACATATTTAACACAGTAAATGTTAAGTAAAGCGAAGTTCAAATTGTTGTGGGAATAGATACCAGAAAAATTTACCCTAGTCTGATAAAACAGAAGGCCACATTGAAAAATAACAATTAAACAGATTAGAAAGAAGAATAGGCAATTACTAGTAAATATTGGAGAAATGTTCCATGAGGAAAAAACATTAGGGGTAAAAGCTGTGAGGAGAGAAGAATGCAAAATACTTCAGAGAAATTCAGATAATTGGTGTCATTGGGTCATAGATACCAAGGAAGCCACATGACTATGGAGGGGGATTAAGATCATACAAAAATTGCTTTTAATAATAATTTGAGGATTTATGTTAAGAACAATAGAAACTTATTATTCTATAGCAATTTTAATCATATTAATTGTACAAATTAATGGGTTTCAGTATCACATTTCCATACTTGCATGTATCTTGCTTTTATTGTATCCAAACTTCATGTTGCTTACTGCCCTTTTTTGCCCTTCCTTGTCTTCCACTGTCCTCTTTTTCTTTTCCCTTTTCTCACTTTTCTTTAATTTATACCTATGAGAGAATGAAAGAAAACTTGCTGTAATACTTATCTTTCATTGTGTGTCTAATTTTGCTTTACACATTAATTTATAGTTGCAAAATTTCTTCAAATTGCATGATTTTGCTGTCATTTATAACAGAATAAAATTCCATTGTGTATACATATGCTTTATATTTATTCATTTGTTGTTGGGCACATAGGCTTATTATGTCTCTCAGTCATTACAATTAGTGCTGCAGTAAAGATGAGAATGTAGAATTTGTTTACTAGTCTGTGTTCATTTACCTTGAGTACATACCCAGGGATGGTATAGCTGGATCAAATAGTAGATGGTTTTAGTTTGTCGACAAGCTTTCTACTGTTTTTCCTTTAGGCTGTATTGATTTACATTCCCATCCATGATGTTTAACTGTTCTTTTTTCTCCACATCTTTGCAAACACTTCTTAAGAAAAATGGAGAACTGGAAATCTTAGAGAATATCACACTTGTTTTTCTTTTGATATTAATGGTGCTTCTTATTCAAAAAGGTTTAAATATAATTCACCTAAATTTTACAGTGTACATAAAGTATTGGTTTTGTGATTTTTACACTCATATCCTTCTCAAGATGTCATAATATAAAGTTTCTAGCATACAATTTGTCTAGTGACACTATTTAAATTTACCACCATGTTGTTTTATGATAAAAAATATAACATCCTAAAAACTGAGCCTACTCTCTAAATTTTTAATTCATTAAGTTTATTGGTACATTTTAGGTATACAGTATGATGACATTCATCATTGGGAGTTTGTTCCTTCAGATGATATATCTTGGTTCTTATTTTGTCCCCATTTCTTGTCCTCCCTTCAGCCCCTCCATTCCTCCCTATTTACAAAGGCTTGGTTTCCATTTTTTCCTTTTCTCATATTTACTCCTTTCCCTTCTTTCCTTTCCCCTACCCCTCCTACTTCCCCTCCCCTTTGCCCCTTTTCTTCCTATTTCACATTATCTATTATACCTTTTAGTCCTTATTTACACTTTCAGTTTCTCACACCAGAGAAACTATTCTGTATTTATACATGTATGTCCTGTTTATTTCACTTAAGAGTATCGTGTCAATGTGCATCCATTTAGCTATAAATGACCCTAGTTTCTCATTCTTTATGGCTGAATAGTGTTTATATCCTAAGTCAACCAGAAAATTCTGTAGAAATATGAAATAAAAAAGAATGAATTGAGATATGCAACGTACATGTACCAACTTCCCACAATGACTGTCATCATTATTTACTACAAACATGTACCAACAAATAAAAGAGCCATATTGCCAAACAGGGAAGGAGACTTTGGAGAGATGGAAAGGTGATCTGGAAAAGGAGGGGGGGAGTAGGGGGGTAAGGGGAGTAAAAATGATCAAGATGCGATACATGTGTGTTTCAGCCCACCAAGCTGAATGTTATCACTATGTATTATAATTCTTTACTAATAAAAATTTTAAAATTATAAAAACAAATTAATATCAACCATTATAAAGTGATAGCATATACCTTTATATGGCAAGAATTTTCAAGAACAAAACATTTAATTAAATACATATACTATGACTTATTTTACTGTTTTTAGTCCTGATGTCGAATTTTATACATTAGTCTGTCAATTAATTGCCAATACTTGTAGTTTGAAACTATTTAGTTTTGCTTGCTTTCTATTGGATGCTTTCTTCACAGGCTCTTTTATTGTTGTACACTTGAATTTATATAAATTTTACTTCTAGAAACCTGTATATAATAAGTAACTGTTTTATATCCGGGATCTCATCCATAGAACTTATTCAAGGCACTGGTGCACTCCTATCATGAATAAATCATTCTTGAAAACTAAAACTAAAACTTAAAATGTCTACCCTCCTGTCATGTAAATTCTTTTTACTGGGTCTCTGTTCATAGAGCTTGACAAAACAGTGCTGGGAAGGTGAATATGAAAGAACTATTTTGCTGAGTTATTTTACTTTATCATGTTTAGACTTCTCTTAATACTTTCTTTGCAGCACAATTTTTTTTTTTTTTTTTTTTTTTTTACCAAAGTCCACTAGAATTAATGCAGCATCCATGGTTAAACACAAATGTACTTGGAATGTGAGTTAAATTCAAGTTAGGCATATTTAATATGTATAAATGCTGTCAAACAACATAGCTTCCAGTGACACAGTCTTACCAGTTAATTTAAATAATTCTCTTTTATATATGAGAACTTGTTCTGAAAATAAAACTCTACACCCATAAAATGTAAAATGACACCAGAAATTTTTTAAGTTCTTTTTTCAAAGAAATGTCTCCAACTATTATTACAAATTTGGTTACCAGAGAAATTTATATAACTTACACTTTTGATTAAAGAGTTATATCCTTTTATTACATAGTAGAATTTGAGACTTAAAGTAAAATTATAAATCTTAAAAAATATTAAATTATCACTTTATAGCTTTATGTAAAGCTAACAATACTTATATTTTCTACAAATCTACTTTGTTTTTAACATTTGTTTTATAAATAATTTTGCCATGTTCTGGGTCAATTATTTATTAATGAGGAAAAAAGTATTTTCCATATGCTAAGCTTTTAGAAGAGAGTAATGAGCAGTTCAGAATTTTGTTTAAAAATGTACAAAATGATTCTATATTTTGTTAATAATTGAGTTTTGTCAGTATCTATCCTATACATTAAAGCCCAATCAATAAAGATAATGGAATTGAATGGTTATGTAAATATGATGGCAAATGATTGGTAGTTATTTGCTTTAATATCAAAGCCAAATGATGAAAATTGTGGAGAATGAAGGAGTCATTGGCCTTTTTCTAAGCAGACTGATTATATAATCTACTTCTTTTTAAAGTTTTTGTAAAGTGAAATATATTGTGACTTTTAATGTACTAAAGTACAGTATTTATAAAATGCATAGGAGGATAATTCACGATGTTTCTTAAATCATATATTTTTTGACATTCAGAGCAATCTTTCAAAAACAACAATATAGAAGAGAGAAAGTATTATTTGACTACCTGGCAGAGGTCTCTCGAGAAGGAAACACATTGATAAGCCACCTTACAGAAGTTAAATACCAGAAGACATGACTGAAAGAAGAGAGATAGAGAGAAGAGAGACTAGAATTCCTTTGGATAAAAAATAGGAATGCAGAACTTTTAATTCTTGAATGGCAATGGAAAAACTCCAAGTATCTATTCCCCATTAAAACAGGTGGAAAACTCAGAAGAAATATGAGAGTTCCAGTCTTTTGTATTTGAACTACAACCTACTCTCACCTCTCCTTCTCTCTCTCAAGATACCAATTTTATTCAAGGCAGGAGAATCCATGAATAAGGACTTCACTACTTTTCTGGGAATGAGAAGGCATCAAAGTTATTGATCCACCACTTTTCCCACCATATGTTCTTGAGGTTTTACTACTAGCAAGTATGGAAAATAAGTAGGATCTTATTTCTTCAAACAAAATTTAACTTATTAGAGCAAGATGATACCATGAGTGTTGCATACTGAGAAAACTGAAAAATGACTTCTTGGAATCTGAATTATAAGGTAAATTTCTCATATCAGCAGTAGAAAACTTAGAGTACCAGTGGCTAAACCTAATATACCCAATGACTATCTCTCACAGGAGGGTTGTCACTCTAAGAGGAACATGTCTCTCTCCAAATTACCAGAGGAAAGTATCAGAGGTTGTATCTCAAGGGCCATATAAAACTCTTTCCCAAACAAAATGTTTGGAGAAATTCTAGTATAAGTGTACTGGTGAGGGAATGACGAAAAGGAAAAAAATTAGAAGAGAGCAATCTTTCATTAGAGATACAAACTGAATCTCAGGCCAGCTGTTTTACCAGAGAGAACCAAGGAAAGAGAAAGCTAATAAGAACCCTCTTGGTGTCTGAACAAATTTCAAATACTGAAGTCAACAAATATCCTTTCAGAGACAAAGATATAATTATCTGAAGAAATTTACTATTTGAAGCATTTCTGAAAAAATAATGCATCAGCAAAGTGCAGTTTTACATCTGAATGTAGTCAAGGAAAGAGTCAATGAGATGCTACTAAAACCTCTGCTGTGACTGGGTACATGATAACCTGAGCCTATGGTGCATTTCAAAAATACTATCAACTAAACATATGTATTAGCTTTCTCATCACTGGGACACAATATCTTATACACACAATTTAAAGCAGGAGAAATTTGTTTTGGTTCACAATTTCAGAAGTTTCAATCCATTATCAACTGGCTCTGTACCAGAAATGATGGTAGAAGAGTCTTATAGATGGAAGCTGCTCAACCAACCCATCCAGCAAGCACAGAGTGGGAAGATTCAGGGAGAGAGACAGGCAGACAGACAGACTGACTGACAGTCAGAGACAGAGAGAGACAGAGACAGAGGCAGGGAAAGACATAAAGAGACAGAAAGAGATCTTTCAGAAGCACATCCCCAGTGGCATACTTCCTCTATGAGGGTCCCAATTCCTAATACTACATTCAGCTACAAATTCATCAATGCACTCCACTGATCAGTATATTGTCCTTATGGTCCAATCACATTTTGGGGGACATTTTATACTTAACCATAATATTTTGACCTTGGCCCATGAAAGACTCCAGTCCATCTCATTATGTTAAATTCATTCAGTCCATCTCCAAGAGTTGGCAGAGTCTCAGTAGTTTCAAAATTGCTCAAAAGTCCAAGACCAAATATCCTCTGAGCTCAAGGCAATTGTTAGCTGTAAGCCCCTGTAAAGATAAAAACCAAAGGTAATACTTAAAACACACAGTGGCACAGGATAAACATTCCCATTTCAAAAAAAAAGCAATAGGGAATAGAAATGAATATGTCTAAAGCAAGACCAAAACCTAGCAGGGAAAACATTAAATTTTGTAGCTCCATATCCAGCACCCAAGGCATGTGGTACTGAGATGTGCGCTCCATAAACCTTGGCAGCATCAGTTATCTGGCCTGGGCAGTTGGAGCCCACATGATCTCTCTCTTGGATTAAATGATCTAACTGCATTCAGATTACAATGGTAGATATTACACTTTTTTTTACCTCTCCAACTTCCTGAAAATTCCACTGCTGTTCTGGCTTCATTCTTACAGTTTCATTCATCACTGTGTAGGGCTCTTGCTAGTGTCTGTGACCTGGTCACACCACATTGTCTGCCTTCTCATGTCTTTCTCTAAAATAGGAACTTACAACTCTTGCATTTTTGCATGCTTTTATAACCAGCATAATATATATAATACCAAAGTCTGGCCCCAACTCCAGATGTAGCTAAATCTCCATCTCTGAGTTTCTAGATGGATGAATATGGGAGCACACTACTGCAGAAGGCCCTGAAGGACCAAGGTACATTGGAATTATTTTCTCAAACACAAATCTTTTATAAAGGTTATATTTTTATGCTCTTGAACCTGCAAAGAGTGGAATATGACAAATTCCTGAGGTGCCCTCAAGACATCATTTCTATTGTCCCAATATTGTTTCTATTATCCTGGACCTATTTTAGTGGTGCTATTCTTTTCAGCAAGAACATCTTCTGTGACACCCATTTACAGATACTTTCTATCTACTCAAAGTAGAAAACTTGTAGTTTTTTGCTCCTAATTCTCATTTTATACCTGCTACATGCAGTCAAAAGTATTGACAATATCACCTGAATCTTGGGCTGCCTTGAAATTTCCTACACCAGATTTAGTCCACCACTTTTAAATATACCCTCTCACAAATTCTTAGAATATGGGCAAGATGAAGACAAATTCTTTGCCAGAATGTAACACACATGCCTTTAGTCCAATTTTCAATGAATATCTTATTCCTATGTGAAACTTCATGAACCTGGCCTTTACTGTCCACATTTCTATCAGCATTCTGATCTTCTGAGATTTGATCAGAATATAAGCTCTGCATATAGCACTCTAGGGCTTGCCTGAATTACATCTCCAGTCTTTTGCAAACTTCTCCCAGAAACCTGTTCCAGGGGCTTCTAAAGCACATGATTAGATCTAGTCATAACATTGATCCTAGCTCCCTAGTAATGACCTTCTGTATTAGCTTTCTTGCCACTGGGACAAAATATCTGACATGCACAATGAAAAGAAGGAGTTTCTTTTGGCTCACGGTTTCAGAAAGTTCCTAAGCAGAAATGTCATCATAAAGGGGCTTGGCACATGAAATCTGCTCAACCTATGACAGGGAAGACAGAGAGCAGGAGGAAGAGCCAGAGATATAGATTTACTTTTCACATGGGCCCCAATTTTTAACTGCATATTCAGCTATAGGCTTAACAATGGGCTCAACCACTGATGAATGTAATGCCCTCATTAGCTATTCACCTTTCAAATGTCCGCCTCTGACACAGAATTTTGGAGGACGTATCCAATCTAAACCATAACAACACAGATCAAATACACTTTAGTAAAATAATGCTGCTAATCAATAAACAAACAAATTAACAAACTTGCAAGAGTTTAGAGGGAAAATATCTCAGAGTGAACATAATATCTCAGTATAAAAAAAGCAATGACTAAACAGCAGAAACTTCTTATGAGAGACAATATTTACATCTGAACCATTATCAATTTTATCTCTTTCTCTCATAGTATCTGTGAGACATTGGACTTTATCAGTACTTAAAAATATCCTATTTAATTATATGCAAAATATAAAATATGTAAATAAAAAAGGTAAGGTATGATTATAGTATGATCAAATATAAACTACTAAAATAAGAGATATACAGCATAAAAAGACAACCGAATAGAACTATTGCAGTTAAAGTGTAATAATTAAAAGGAAAATTTAGTCTTAATAGATTTGAATTACCATCACTAGCAACAAAACAAAGCGCAATGGAAAAGAACGAATTAGTGAACTCAAAGATTGATTATCAGAGATTATATTTTAAGGATAGAAATAAAAAATTGCACCTCAAACCCATACAAACAAATGAAAATTACGACATAATAAATAAGATGGTCATATGTCAATAATTGAAATATATATGTTCTCTTTTTACATTTTTCAGCTTCTTTAAAATATTTAAAATGAGTTTACATCTCTTTGTCTCTTTAACCAGCAATAAAAAATATGATTTTGTTACTAATAAAGAAAATAACAAATAGAATCTAGCTATAAATATAAAAGTATGTTTCATGACAGATAAGACATTGCAGACATGGAAGGTGTTTTAGTAAGATCAGTAAATTAAAAAGTAAAAGTTTGTGATCATATCAATAAATAGAGAAAACAGCTTTTTACCAATTTCAATGATTGTTTTTGTTTAAAAAACAACACTTGGTCTAAGAATGGTCCAGTCTCATAATGAGCTTCTATAAAAGCACACAGATAACATCAAACTTAAGTGTATAAGTATTTAAGTATATCTTTCCTCAAAGATCAGAAATGAGAAAATTATATCTGCTGTTGCCACTGTTCTTATTATTTAACATTATATTAGATGCTCCAGTTAGAGCAACTAGAGAACAAAATGAAATATATCCAGATTAGAAAGGAAGAAGTCAAACTGTCTCTATTTGCCCATGACATCATCTTATGTAAAGATAATCTTAACTCATTAAAAATATATCAAAAGAACTTAAAGAAATGATTTTGGCAAAGTTGCAAGATATAACAACATTAAATACCAATTTTATTTATATGCTTTCAGGAAGTAATATGAAAATGAAATTATAGAAGCAACTCTATGTATAATGTCATTGTGAAGAATAAAATATTTATAAAAATATTTAACTGAAAAAGAGCAAAATTTATGCCCAGGAAACTAAAGTATTTTATTTGCAAGAAATTAAAGATCTAAATAATTAAAAAGTCACAATCATGGATTAGAATATTTAATGTGGTAATACAGCAATCTCCCCAAGTGATCAACAAAATCAACCCAATCTTCTTCAATATCCCATATTACATTTTTATAGAAATTAAAAAGATAATTGTTTAATTCATATAGAGATTCAAAGAACCCAGCATAACCAAAACAAGACTGAAAAGGTGAATGTATTTGGGGAGCTTGAATGTCTTAATTTTAGAAATATGTGAATATATTGATTTTTTAAAATAAGGATACCAGGACAGTTTAATGGCTGGAAAGATGTTATCCAGTTCAGATAAAGTATCTAAAAATGTACTTAGACTTAATACATTTGTCTTAGATGTTTTATAAGTTCTTTGGCCTATTAGTCTGGTTTCCGATTTGTTTATAGGATAATTAACTTCATAAGTTCTTACAGGATAAAGAAACAAATCTAATGCTGCAAAAATAAAAGGGGATAGAGGAAGTGGGTGAAAAGAAGGGAAGTGAAAGGTGTTATGTAAATGTACAAATTCCCGGTTGTGAATGTAACATTATGAATAAAAATGCGTACTAATAAATATAAAATAAAAAACTGATGAGAAGACAACTGATGCCACATACAAAGAAAAACTTACCAAAAAGAAAAAGAAGAAGGAGGAGGAGGAGGGGGAGGGGGAGGAAGAGGAAGAAGGAGGAGGAGGAGAAGCAGAGGGAGAGGAAGAGGAAGAGGAAGGAGGGGGAGGGGGAGAGGGAGAGGGAGAGGAAGAGGAAGGAGGAGGAGAAGGAGAAGAAGGAGGAGGAGGAGGAGAGGAAGAGGAAGAGAAAGGAGGAGGAGGAGAAGGAGAGGGAGAGGGAAAGGAAGAGGAAGAGGGAGAGGAAGAGGAAGGAGGAGGAGGAGGAAGAGGAGGAGGAGAAGAAGAAGGAGAAAGAGAAGGAGGAGAAAGGAGATGGAGAAAGAAAGAGAAGGAGGAGAAAGGAGAAGGAGGAGGAAAGAAAAGAGAATGACAAAGATTGATGTTGGATTTCTGTCTTAGACCATGACAAATAACTCCAAATGGGTCAAAACCTAAATATAACTGTTAAACAAAACTTTTATTTAAGTATTGTTGCAGAAAAAATATGTATAATTCTTTATAAACTTAGGCAAGATCAACTCATAGGAGGCCCATGGAAACATTCACCAGTATCAATCATCTAGCTACAATAAAACCTCCTGCTTAGAATCCTTTCTAGCTTTCTCCAAGAAAAACCTCAGTATGTAGTTGTATGTGTGTGTGTGGGGGGGGTATATGCACTCTTTGTAGCCATGAAACCCAAAACAGAAGATCAATGTCACTTATAGAAAGTAATTACAAAATATGTTTTTAGGGGGAGTAATCAGTTGAAGTGGGCCAATTATTGATTGAGTGAAAGTAAGGAATTACAGGCACGATTTGAGATGGAGATAAAATATTCAGGTTACATTCAAATTAAAATAATTTTAGTAGTATTAATTTCGGATGAGTTAAAAACCACAAGCTAGATCAAAAAGAAAAAAAAATGAAACGAATAAAAAAAGCTTGGTAAGAGGAGAGGGGAAAATGATGAAGGGAAAGGAAGGCAGAGAAAGCAGTCAAAAGAAAAACTCATGAGGATAATTAATTGAACTAATGTGAAAATACATCTGCTCTTTTAGTGAGCAAGCCCTTTAAATTATCATGCAGTGCTTCAGGCTATTGCAAAACTATTGATTTAATAAAGCAATTTATAGCATTTCTTCAAAAGTTAGAATAGATTGAAAGACGTCTATATGCATAAGTTCATTTTCTTGCCCTTAAGCAAAAATATCCCATTTACTAAGAAACAAGACAATTTCTCTTATTCTTAAATTTTTCACAAACAAAAAGAATGCAATTGTTTCTGAAAATATATCTTAGGCTAACAAAACATTTGCGTCAGAAGAGTAACTCTTACAAAATTTGTATACATGCAAAAAAAAGCAAAATTATTCTAGTTTTGAGAAATCAACATGCTTACAAACAGATCTTCAATGGAAAGTAGGAGAGAAGTGGACTCAGAGGCAGTAGTTATTTTGTGAGAATTAGCTAATAAACAGAAAAATAGAACAATTTACGTAATAAAGGAATTAATAATATTTTCAATGAGTTTATTTATAAAAACTAATATGTATTTCAAAAGGAATAAAGTAGTTATTATTCTCTTGACTGAGTCCAAGCAAAATATATTATTGGGATAATAATTAAAATTAAAATTAAAATTAAAAGTATAAAAATTAGATTAAAAATTCATTGTTGAACAATTTTGATTTTTACTTATATTCTAAAAATTGAACACAGTACTTAAAACTATCATTTAGTTATACAACTGTGTATATATAATGTTTGAGAATGATCAAACAATTGTTTTAATTTTTAGTTATAATATGACAACTATAATAATAAAAATAAATAATAGCTAATAATACTATAATAGTAAAAAGTATATCTACTTAAATCTTGACATGTGGTTATTATCACTTCCCATTTAGAGGATAAGGAAAAATACAGAATGATAATAGGCACCAATACTAAGAATATTCTTCTGTACCAAATTTGAAATGTTAATTAATAAGACTTTATTCATCAAAATGCACGTCAAATTAGAATTCTGTTTCACTAATAAAACCAGGCTTCTAGAATGTGTTTCTGCTCTACCTTTCTCATTCTCAGCCTACTACTTCTATGAATAACGAACTTAAATAAATGATAGCCTGAATTTTGGCCTCTTTCAAATTATAACATTTTAAGTAAATTAGTACTACAATAATTTTTTCATATGACAAATATTTTAATTGCTTCAAGTAAAACAATTGTTTTGCCCATTCCATTAAACCTTTTAGTTCAAGCTAAAGCTTTAAACTTCAATAAAGATGCTCTTATATGGATATTTATTGATTAAATAATACAGTTCCTCACAGAGACTACTTTTTTGACTAAGTAATTTGAAAAGTGTATTTTTAGGAATCCAATTATGTATTTACTATTTAGAGCTCTAATATTATAGAATAATATTTAATGATATACTTGTGCCTTAGCACAATTCTCTTTCTGGAATTTGTATTTCAAAAAAATCAGGCTAATGCAAATAAATTCATTAACAATTAAGTCCAATGATTCTTATAATGAGATAAATTCTATTCATATTTATCATCATCTAACATATAAATCCACAGTTTAAAATGTAGGGAGTAATAGAGAGCAAATGCATTTTTATCTTTGAACAATTTCAGACTATCTAGTATATGAAATGTAAATAATTTTATATTTCTTCACATTTTTTTCTAAAAAAAATCTAATCTTTTGCATTTTTCTGGAATAGTCAATAATAATCACTTCTCAGCCTTTTGGCTAAGATCAAGTGTGGAATAGTCAATAATAACTTACCTGGAATTCACTGAAGCATTTGGCCAGTTTATATGAGTCTTTAATTTAAATTTTCTGCTATTCTGTTCTCATCCAATCTGTTTGCCTTTGTAGTATTATAAATGAGAGATCTGTAAAACTGATTCCATGTATATATATATATATATATATATATATATATGTATAGTTATTATTTTATCTCAGATTTAACATTAAATATTAAGAAAAATTTTTATTTTTAAACCACCCAGAACATGATCTATCCCAAGGAGGGAAATCTCTTCTTTCTTTTACATATCATTTTCAAATCTTTCTGGTTAGATAACTAATTTCAACCAAGTATGTTTATTCATCTTAATAGCCATAGTCATGTCATACTTGGGGAAAGAAGTATATAAAAATATATTATTTTTAGACAAAATTAGAAATGAGAGAATCGACAAATTATTAAAGATTTTTTAAAATATTCAGAAATTAAAGATAACTAGATGTTATTTTAAGGAACTTAAGAATCAATCTTAAGATAAAACTCACCTGAAGCTGGATTACTCTTAAAACTTCTGCCACTGTTGGTTTGTCTTTTCCCTCACATTTTGTAGTTACATAAAAAATGTGTTTTATATAATATTTAACATTACTTTCAGACAACAGTGTAACCAAAATGATAAATTGCAGCTCACCCTTGGCTAGTCTCATTATCGGAGAACAAAGACAATCATGAAGGCAATGGCGAATGGCAAAGCACACAGACCTTTTCTAACCTTAAGAAAAAGTCAAGAACATTGCATTTGTATTGCTGGATGTGCAGAATTTTGGAAGAGAAAGCCATAGTAAAACATTTTATGAGATAAATTCAAATGTTTAAGAAATAGTGTCACTTTCAAAAACAAAAATAAACAAAACAATGAGAAAAAAAGGAAGAGACAGATTTTTAATTCTAGGTGTTTTACTTATAACTCTCTTCTATATTTTTAAAACCAAACTCGATTTGAGGTTGTCTCTAAATCAATAGACAACTTCCTCATTATCATGTCCTGAGGAAAAGTAGGTTCTCTCCTAGTGCCAAGAATTTAAAGATGACACAAATTTCTGAATATATGAATGTGTTATTAAATGGGTTTAGAAAAAGTCATCTTCATTTGTTCTTTTAAAGTTCATACATTTAAAATTTTAGAAATTTTAATATTTGTATTGTTTCTCTTTTATAACAGTTTGAAGAATGCATTACCTATTTGTCTCTGTTTTTCCATTCCTGTATATCACTCCTGGGTTTCAGAACCTCAGAGTTTGTGCTCTTGAGAGGGCCAGGAGAGAAGGATGTTAAAATGGGATTCTATGCATGGAGGCCTCTTGCTCATTATAGGCACAGACTTGTGTTGAAGGAACTAGATTCCAGTCCTCTGGGTAGTACAAGGAAGAATAAGAATAACTTACAAAATATGAGACAGTGACATAAAATTATCCTCATTTCAAAGGTGGATATCTAAGAATTTGAAGTGATTATCCATAAATAATTATTTGGTACCCACGGAGTATTGACTCCATGTCACCCTCGCATATCAAAATATACAGATTCTGAAATTTTTTATGTAAAATGGTGCAATATTTTCAGATATATTTCCACATCTTTCTATATAATTTAAATCATCCCTGGACTATTTTTTAATACCTAATCCAATGTAAATCTAAGTAAATTGGTATAGTACTGTGTTGCTCTGAGGATAATGGTACGGAAAATGAACCTTTTTTGAACAAAAGTTTTTATCTGAATATTTTATACCCATGTTTAATGGAACCCATAGATGTAGATCTTTTGGGTAAGTAGGACTAACTGCGCATAAATTTTATATCTACAATATTGCTATTCGTGTCATTATTTTCTCTCTCCTTCCACTGTTTTGAAACAATAAAATATTTATACTATTCCATGTTCATCTGTATTGCTACTTGTGAATTATTTTTCTTTTACTTACTGGTTATTCCAGCTAGTACCACTCACTTTCTTTCTCCTCTCCCTTAACTTCTTCTTCCCTATAACATGCAATACTTCATTATAACAACAACTGCTAAGGCCACTGCTAATTCTACTACTATTTTTGGCCACTTTTAAGATTTTTCTCTTTTGCTTTGTCTTTCAGTGCTCTTATTGTTTGCCTTTTTTGGTTTCATATCTTCTTTGGAGTTCACCAAACATCCTAACTTTGTATTAATTTCTTCCAATAGTTTTTAAAAAATCTTTCAAATAATGACTCCTGTCAAATAATGATTCCTGTCAAATGACTTATTCATTTTCTTTTTTGCCTCTGAGGCTGCTTTTTCATATCCGTGCTACCTTTCTCTTGGTTCCGCTATTGTATGAAACATTTCCAAGTGTTGTCTTACATATCCCCTCTATGACAGGTGACCTGGACTGTCAGCTTGACTGGGTCCATAGCAGCCCAGGAGAATAGCAATCATGTTTTTGTGTGTTTGGGTTGGATTACAGAGGGATGACCTTCAGGACTATATCTGGTCCCTGGCCCCTCCCTCTCTAGCATGGTTCCCCTGCTCTGATTCCAGGCCTCTATGAAATTAAGCAGCTCTGATACACCATGCCCTTTTTCAATTATGTTGCTGCCTTGGAAACAGCCAACCATGGATTGAATCCTCTCAACCCATAAACCAAATAAACCTTTCCTCTTTTAAATTGTGATCCTGTCAACAGTGTCGTTCAGCAGTGAAAAAATATCTAATCCACCCTCAGTGCTGCATTTTATACAAGGGATATTAGTTGGCAGTTTTAGATCTTCTAGTTCAATTCTGTCTTCTGTGAAATCTAATTTGCTGTAAAATCCTTCTATTAGATTATGAAATTCAGGTACTTCATTTTTACATTCTAGCATAGTAACTAATTTGTTATATATTTCAATTTTAAAGCATATGTCTTCATTTTCACTGTTTATCCAAATTTTTTAATAAAATTTTTGAATGTAATATTCATAGATACTTGGTTGTAAATCTTTACTACCTAGTAAAAGTTAGAATTATATTGGGGGGGCTAATTTCATTAAAAATTTTTGTCATGTATACTTAGCTATGCATTTCTGTTTTGCTTTGTGTTTAATGCAACATATGCTGTAGAAAAGAACATGAAGGCTCAAAACAAAGCTACATTCTTTCTGATAGTATGATTTCTCCATTCTGCTTGGTAGAGTGGTGGCTGACAACTTAATCTAGCCTCTGTGCTGAATCTCAGCTGGGTTGCAGTAGTGTAAAGCTTCTTTTACCTTTAGGTCTTCACTAATTCTCAGCTGCTTCCAAGTGAGATTCCTTAGTATGCTTTATGGTCTCTTTACTTTCTGTTTTATAGCCATGAAGATAACTGTACTCTATTTCAAAGTATTTTCACTTAGGCTTTTAGCTTTCTACTCAAGTTGTGGAGCCCAAATATCAGCAGACATCCTCAACAACAAAAGGACTCTGTACTGTTCTGCCCCATGTGTTCTTCAAAAGCACTGTTGGTTTTGTGTCCCCAACTGTGTCTCCTTGGTTTTCTGACTTTTGTCCTTGCCTATTATGACAATACCTTCAGGGCAACATCAGCTGTATAGTTCAGATTATGTCCCCTGGTTTACACTTCCTTTCATTTTTATAGAATTCTTATTCTTACTGATTTCAAGAAAAGTCATTCCTCTAGTTTATCTGGTTTTCTCAATGTACTTCAGAAGTACTGACTTGCTGTTGCTTCTATATCCCTCTAAGAAGCAAGGCTGTGTGATTATTTGTTGAATTATCAAATATTTCTACAGCAAAAATGTGAGAAGTTATGTTGGAAAACATATATGTGTATGTATTTCTGTGTGTGTCTGATTGTGCACATATAATCAATTTTATATTTAGGAAATAATTATGTATACATGGGAATGTTGTATATACACATGTATGAGTAGCTATCCTCCTCTATATACATATATTAGTATATGTAAAATCCTAATAAGATTGGTATACAAGTAAATTCTCCTATATGTCAAAGTGAAATTTATCCAGTAACTTTATACAATGAATGTGTGTGTGTGTGTGTGTGTGTGTGTATGTGTGTGTATTAGTTCTTGATGACAATACTTTATGGGGAGTGTAATCACATCTTCCGGTTAATGAGAATTTGCTGTAGAGTTGTTAAAAACTCTTGCTGATACCTATATTTGAGGATTTAACTTACACTTAATTTTTAACCTGATACCAGGAATATATGCTTCAATTTTAAAATTAAAAATAAAATAAAATATGTGTTGGGAAGAGTGGGAGCAAAGATTCCTCAGATATTTTTATCAATATATAATGTATTTTTTAAACACAAAGGAGAAAATGTCTTTCCACTGTATGGAACGAATCTTTAATTTTAAAAAATTACTTGGACTTCATCCTGAATGAAAAAAGAATTTCATTGTGCTAAAATATAAATTTCCACAAAATATGAAACATACCTTAAAAATCATCTATCAAAGCTTTCAAAGCTTGGATTTATTCTTTTAGAGTGAATTTATTTTTAATATTTTTCATTTGTTCTTTTCTATTACCTACCCATTAAAATTTACAAATATAATTAGCTCTTCATGAAAACATACCAAATGTGAAAAAATATTTTGGAAAACATTGTTATTATTTCCTAAGAGTGTCATTTTTAAGCATTGTTAGGTTGTGTTTCAACTAGTTTCTGCTGTGTGAAGCAGATTAGATTTTACTGTGAAAATGTTCTATTTAAAAACCTCAAATTTTTTCACACATTCCATTTATTAAATGTATTTTTGTTATTTTAGAGAAAAAATCAATTTACATTTCCACTTACTCAAAAACCCACAAAGTGATGAGGTAAATGGGTTCTGTAATATTGCAGTGTTTCAACCAGAAAACATTACACATTTCTGTGTCCTTATCTAGTTCAAATTATATTTACTTCCATTTTAGATACAATACAGACTTATGGTTACTGAGAATCAGTTTTTTTCCCAACTGATAATTTCCAGTAAGGTGAAAAATATCTAAAAGTTTATTTTTATCTCAATATATACTAATCACATTTTGAATAATTTACTGCCTCTCCAACAGACAAATTTCAACTTATACTTACAATGTTGTTTGTCTGTGCATTATAAAGAAAACTTACTTTTCCATATAGGTAATACTTATCAGGTACTCATGTTCCTGGAGATCTCAGATATTATTCAACTCTCATTTTGAATATGAAGAAATTAATAGGAATTAATGGGAACTACACAAGTAAATTTACTACATTGACAAGTTTGCCCTATGGTGGCTCAGATTTGGAACAAGCCTTCTGTATCTCCAGTCACCACTTCAAGACTCAACAGACCCATTCTTCCAGACAAGAGGTACACAGGGAAAATTCAAGTTGTGTTATTAGCTTTATAAAAAACTCTTTGTGACTATTAGCTTCTTGACAAACAAAGCAGTCTCAGTAGACTTTTCCAGGCAAAGCTGGACAGATGACAAGATACCTATGTAAAGTATACAGAAAGGTGAAGAAGTATAGAATAAAAGATCCACATTATGCATCCTTCCCAAAACTAAAATGAGAAAGGATACAAAGAAACACTGAGAGTTGAAATATTCACTTCTTGCATAAAGCCACCTCTTTCAAAATTTAATACAATATTATTCCTTTATACATACATATACACACATACACACATACATGATATAATTGCTTAAAAATAGGCATTTTATAGAAATCTGTTTTCTTCTTTAATCTGAGATACAAAGATGATAGTATCTTGGAAAGTCATTTTTGTATTCTGAAGTTCTTTGTCTAATTTTATATTTTTTCCCTAAACATTATCTTACAAGCTACGACATATTATATCATTACTCCACTACCATCTCTACAGTTTAAGAAATATATATTCAAATAATTTAAACTCCTGTATAGTTTGGATACAGTTTTACCCTCAGGATTTGTGTGTTGGAAGCTTGGTCTCTAGTGTGCAGTTGTTAGTGGTTTGTTGTGGAATCATTAACTGTGGAGACACATTGGATGTAGTTGGGTTATTCAGTATGCTTATTTCTGAGGGAGTAAATGTTGGTACAATGTTTTGTAAGAGCTAGTTGTTGCAAAAGAGCAAGTCTAACCTCTCCTTTTCTTCTGGCTTATCACACCATTGATCTTACACTCTTACACTACTTCAATGTTATGATCCCATTTGCTTTAAAATCTTCAACAGACCAAGTTGATATATGTGCCATGCCCTTGAACATACAGAACTGTGAGGTAAATAAACATTTTTTCTTTATAATATAACCAGTTTCATGTATTTCATTACAATAAAAACAGATGAATACATTAACTTTAAATGATTTATTTTTCATAGTTCTGTCAAGAAGTTTGGCTCTACTTTTATATTTTATATTTTTATATTTATATTTTTCTCAATTGATGAAATCACAGTCACTCAGTCTCAGATGTTGGTAGGCCAATTTACTATAGCTATAAAATAAATGCATTTACTAAGGAATCATCTTATGACAATTATCTCAATCATTTTACATTTATTATCATTATTAAAATACTCAGTTTAATTGGTTAATTAATTGGTAATTGGTTAATTGATCTTTAAACAGAACTTTACTAAAATCAATATAAATATGATATTTAGTATTTAATTTGAAGTTTTATTTGCAAATTATGTACATCTAGTGACTTGGATTTCAAAATTTCAGAATTGCTAAATTGATGTCAGTTAATCAAGTATCTTAGCTGTTATAAGTAAATATAATCATTACATTTTATGCCTCACTTTTTGGGATTCACCATATGACTTTGTAGTTCATTCACTTCCCACACAAAAGCAAAATCTACAGGTAAATTTAATTAGATCACGTAAGTGGACACCATCCTCAAAGGCTATAGAATACATTGTTAATATTGGTATAAATTTCACCTGAAAGAGCAGTTAGACCAGTAAGTGTAAAGAACCATCAGCTATGACCCCCATGGAAATTGTTCTCTTTTTGGACACATAGAGTGATATGATGGATATAAATACTTTGAAGTTTTAGTTACACAGATAATTAATCTTTAATTTGAATGTCTTTTCTTTTGGTTAAATTTATAGCATTCTTTGTTAATTGAATTTTTAAAAGAAATGTTCATGAGAAATTTTGCTACAAGTTAAAAAATAGACAAACCTGTCATCACATAATATCAGTTGTCCTGTAAACAAGTGACATGCCCTCAGGAAAATATTCGATAAAATAAATGAGCTAGGCTCCATGAAAAGATACTCTGGTATGGAGATGACATGTAGGATTCCAACATTCAGAGATCAACTGAAGATGTCTGAGGCTGTGCATTATTACTACTACCATTGTCTTTGTGAAACCAAAATATTTTATCTGCAAAATAAAAGGCAAAAATTATGATCTGAACTATTTCTAGATATTATATTTTTACTGAAAATATATGCATTCTCCATTCCATCCTACCATTATTTTATACATGTTTTCTAATCTATCAGTAACATCTATTGAATAGTCCTTCAATTTAGCCTAAAATTTTAAGCTGTAGAATTTCAAGTTTTATTACTAAACTCCTAATTATGTTCCAAATCATATTTTCCATATCATTTACCTTTTTTAAAAGTGATTCTAAGATTCTCTCTCTCTCTCTCTCTGCTATTTTCTTTTCTTTTGATTTTGTAAGAACATGATTCAGAACTATCATAGCCATGTTTTTTTTCAAAGCTATTGTAGGTTGGATTTATTTATTTTAAAGCAGATTCTGAGATATAGAGATTAACATGTAGAAAAAAACGACTAGGGAATAATCTCAGGAAAAATCACATAAGAAAAATAAAGAAATGTGATTGGGAAGATGCAGACATTTATAGCTATGGTGTTGCAAAAGGCTTTAGTTCTGAAAGTGTTATGATTTATATGTGCATGTTGTCCAAGGTGGGGCTGGTAGAAGGTTAATGGACCATGGGAGCAATATAATCACCTTGCTGATAGGAGGTCAGCCTGGACAGGGAAGGCAGGTTACTTGGAGCACAACCTTTGAGGTCCCTGGCTTCCTCATTCCCTCTGTGCTACCTGTCCACCATGATGTGAGCAGCTTTCTCCAGTCAAGTCCCTTCTGCCATGCATTCTCTTTGTTTAATCCTACCAAATATAGACTGAGATTTCTGTACTGTGAACCAAAATAAAGTCTCTTCAAGTTGGAAGTGTTAGTATTCTATTCCAGCAACACAAAAAGATCTGAGATATTTTGGTACCAGAAGAGGAGTAATTGCTGTGGCTGTTTTCTGACCACGTGGTTGAGAAGTCTTTGGAACTGGTCAATGGGAGGAAAAATTTAGAGATGGCAGCTAAAAAAACCTACAATGCTGTTAGCTGAACTTGATGTGTGATAATGGTTAGAGCACAGAAGACTAGAAAGTGACAGAAATGAAAATGGTAAAGACGAGGCTCAGAAAATTTCATTGGGAATGAGGTCTCCTTTGACAGTTGGATTCAAGACTGTATGTGTTATACTCTGGCAAAAACAGTCTACATTTTACTAATGTCCTAAGACTGGGAAACTGAGGTACAGGTCATCACACTAATTAACCTGGCAAAGGAAATTTCAAGGAAGCTATATATTCAGGCTGCAGCATGAGTACTGTTTACTTCTTTTAGTGAGATTTACATTGAAAAACAGGACTAAAAATTCCATTTCACAAGTTTTGAGTTTCACAAGAATGAAAGCTCCAGTAAAATCAAAGCCTGCAAAGTTCTGGCAGGGTACAGTCAAGTTGCTGAAAATATTAACATTAGAAAGAAACCAAGTGCTTTCCATCAAAACAATAAGAAAAATGTCTTTTGAGCATTACAAAAATTTGCAAGATTCCTCCATTCACAGGCTCCTGGTTACAAAGCAGTAAATCTTTTATTTGAGAAAAGAGTTCTATGGAGCCTAGCTCATTTAGGGACAACTTGAAATGAATTTCCCTGATGTCACCCATCCCTAATCTCACAGGCCTCTGGAGCCAGGATATGAGGGGACTTGGTTACTACTATAGCTGTTGGCAGATGGGTTCACCCACATGACACTGCCTTTATTGACATGGAGAATGCTAGACTTGTCCAATCAGGGAGGCTTTCAAACAGATTTCAGAATAAACCCTGGGAGGCTAGGCAGTGTATCGTAAGGGGGCAGGGTGTGAAGCTAGGAGAGTGAAAGCAACATTGCAGGGGATACTGCAAGATGTTGGAGAAAAACAGAAATATGAAATGTCTGTGGAAAGCTTTAGGCAAAGAGCAAAACCAGCCCAAGAGAGAAGCCATGAGAGCTTCAACGAGCAATAGTGTAAGGACAGTACTTCCCAACTCTTTGGAGTTCACATGTTTGACCTGGATGCAGGACACAGATTGAATTTGGCCCTGGTGAGTTTTGACCTTGCTTTGGTTCCATTGTGCTCTATCCCCTTATTTCTCCCTCTTGGGTTGGAGATATTTACCAGGTGCCTTTGTATGTCAGCAATATTTAACTCATTTTAATTTGTTACAGGTGCTTATAGCCAAGATTTTTGCCTTGAGTCTCACAGATACTGGCCTTGGCCTTTTTAGCACTGATCAAACTGTTAAGACATCACTGACTCTTAGACCAAAAGTATTTGGCATAAAGAGATATACACGAGTCTTTTGGTGTCCAGGTTAGAATGATATTGTTTATATTAAATGTCCCCCCAAAGCCTGTTGCCCTCAGAGGTGGCGTTTGGGGAAGGTGACTGGACCGTGTGGTAGGCACTATAACTGACTTGGAGCTAGGGAGTGGGTCTTCATCAGGTTATGGAGAGATGAACTGGAAGGGTGTGTCTCCCTCCCTGGCTCCACATTTCCACACTGCCACATTCCCACACTTCACATTGGCTTCCTGGGCATGCTGACATGAGCAGCTTCTTCCTTCTAGCCAATCTTTTCATGCTATTTCTTTGTTTAAGCCTGTCAAACACAGACTACCACTTCAGAACTATGAGCCAAAATAAATCTCTCCTCTAATTTTGAGTGCTGAGTATTTTGTCTCAAGGAAGTGAAAAGTGACTGAGAAATCAGGTAACAGGGCATTTTAAACTTGCCACAGTTGAAGCAGAGGGGTTAGCCCCAATAACAGACAACAGCTTGTCCTTAGATTCAATGTCCCCTCTGGAAAAGGGTATGCACTTGGAGTTGTGGCTTTCTCGGGCACATAACAGTATAGTACCATTTCTTTGCCTATATTTTCGGGATGCTTCCATGCATATTAAAGTCACTAAGCTCAGTTCCATAAGAGGATATTTTATCTTCAGCCCAGGCCTACAGAAGAGAGCCATAACTGAGCTTCTTAGTGATGCTGATGTCATTTTCAACCATACATTTTTTATTGCCTTCATAAAGGAATTATTCTCCAAGTCCTCCAGGGAAAGTATTTTACTGGCCTACCTTCCAACATTATTTAGCATAATAATAACAGGATGCCTGTTTATCTGAGTCTTTTATTCTTTACTTTAGCTTTGTACCACAGAACTTTTGGCACTTCCAATTCATTCAGATATATATATTATATATATTATATATATTCATATTAATTCTAGAAGTCATCCAAATACTATTTTACCTTATTTCCAAAGTTCTTTTCAGGGTATTAAATTCTGAGTGTCAAAAAAGTATTCATGTATATATATATATATATATATATATATATATATATATATATACACACACACAATATTACCTTCTATGCTTTGCACTTCTAATCTCTGGTATGGTATGTAGGCTACTTAAGGCACTTTGATCAGGGTGTGGTAATTTGTTTCCTATATTTACTTACTCTCAGCACATTCCTCACTCTGCTTTACTAATAGACAAGGGCTTAACGACTTGAGTAATGGTAGAGACAGTCTATGGAAACAGAGACATACAATGTTTTGCAATATTTTCAACCAAGAGAGAATCTCAGATCTTAATAAGTATTAGTAAGTTTGAAATCATTGGAGAAGCTGAAAACTTAAAATTTTCAAATGTTGTCAACTTAGATTTCCAATCATATATCCTCCTGTTTCATTCTTTCCCAATCAAGACCTTGAACTTGACATAGCAGGCCTGCCCAGAGCACTACCACCCTCAAATCTAAATATTATGGCTGAATTTTTTCTGCCTGATGATTGCAAGAGATAAGTCCCTTTAGATGCTGTCAAGTATCTGGATTCTAAAAGTCCTTTGGTTTCAAAAGTTAGTTTCTAAATGATTTGTTTTATTCAGGCTCTTATTCATCCAAACCATGAAGTGCTTAGAGTTAAACACATCCAATTGCATTATACTTAGAAATACTATTTTACTCACTTTCCCTAAACTTTACACTGTATTTGCTAATATTCTTATTTTCAACAGTGTGGTATCCCAGGTGTTATTTTATGACTATTTTGACTTTGATACTATTATCCTATATCTACTGTTAAGGCATCTTTGCCTGTCAGAGAATAATTCAATTACGAACATATATTTTATCATCTTATTTGAGGGATTCTTGTTTACTGGAAAAACTGTTCATTTTATTTGTTAGTTTGGAGTTCCTCAATATTGGAGTATCTTTCCTGTTAATGTATTTCACCACAATTGTAATAACTTACTTGGCATTCATAATTGAGCCCTGTAGAAATTGACTGTGGAGAATAGGCATATGTGTTTATTTACTATTCTTGTTCTGAAAAATATGATGTGCTTTGTATATCTTGCCTACTAGTTTCATATCTTCTGCCAATGTCCATGCAACATGGACTGGCTATTTGATTAAAAAGGCTTCATATTTATTGATTGGAATAAATTTATTAAATTCATGTTTCTCAGAAAACAGACTTTGAATTTGAGGTAAATTTAAAGAAATCTTATTGGAAAAATAAATGAGAGAAAAATTGCTTTGCATTGGATCCTCTGACAAAAAAAGATCCATAACTTCTGTTTCCTAGGAGAGCATAACAGCTGACTTGCTGAAGGAGTGAGATGTTCAGTCTCATATAGGATGTTGAGTAGTATTTCTCAGACTCTACTCTAAAGGAAAGTCTAGAAGAAATGTAAAATTCTTCACCCGGAATTCTGACATAGTGAAACATCTTCATTCTTTGACCTACAAAACTTTTTATGCTAATGTTTATTGGGTATTCACATTTGCAATTTGTATACCAAATATACATGTCTATAAATTTCCCATGTCATTGAAAATAAAATCTAAAGTACTTACCTCTATATTTAACATTTTTTGTATATTATTGCTTTGTCACTCATGCATTATTTACATTCAACAAACTTCTGCTAACTATATTTTGTGCCTAAAATTTCATTTTTATTCTGTGTGGTTCCTTTGTGTGTGTGTGTGTGTGTGTGTGTGTGTGTGTATGTGTGTTTTACTTTGCACTGAAGTATATCCCAAGCCCTTCTTATTTTTTTATTATGAGATAAGGTTTCAAGAATTTGCTATGTTATCAAAGCTAGGCTCAAATCTCTAATTCCCTTGCCTCAGACTACCACAGTACTGGGACTACGGTTACGTCCCACCATGCCTGGTTAATGTCATTTTCTTGGAGGTATTAGTAATGTTTGTATTTCTTATAAATTTATAATAATAAACCTAGTTCTTTAGTTTCATAGTACTCATAATCATTTAAAACTGTAAATTAATTTGATTAACTGATTTTTTTCTAATTTCCTAGTAGATTGAGAATTTCAGAAAGAAAAAGATAAAATCTATTTTGTTCACTCACCATTGGTATAGTTTTAAGATATGTTAATACAAATATTTCCAGCTACTGCCTTTTTCTCTTGGGCATAGCAGTGAGCACCATTTGAGGCCAAGGCTCCTCTCTCAGCCTGATTCTTTGCAGTGCTATAGTGAGTCTTCACATCCAGACAGTTTCCAAGCAATAGAAGTAAGCAATAAACTAATGTATTAAAATATCCTGATTGTTTGGCGAGTAGATAACAAACATAATCAACTGTCCTACATGATAGATACTGCCCAGCACCATTCTAAACCCAGGCTTACACAGATTATAAATAATTTTTTCAACAAAAAGGGAGTAATGTCATGTTCACATAACAGTGTACATGTTTTAAATTTGTGATTTATTTTTTAAATTAAAAATTTCTTAAAATTACCTCAATTTGAACATAGAAAAACCAAAGAAAATATCTTGAAGCTACACTGTTGGATTAGAAAAGAACAAAATGTTCCAGCACTTTAATGTTATGCCTAATAAACCTGTATTTCTCACCATAGGCACCAGGATTTTATTTGCTTCACTGCATAAAGATGAAAAGTTTACTAAAGAAACAGTATAGCACAGATGCAGAGGAGAGATTGTACTAACATTGTATTAAGAACAAAAAAATTTAGTATTTTGCTTTACTTCAAATGTATAGAATATTTTAAGAAAATTGTGTTCACTTTCTGCCAACTGTGCTGCTTCTTATTTCCACCATCTGACATGTTTTCCAAGTTCATGTACAACTGTGCCTTCGCTTCCATAATCCTTTTCAGAACTGGAGTACTGTGACCACACTGGAGATTTGCTCAGCTGAAGGCTCGATGCCCTTCATGGCTGCCCGTGTACCTCATGGTCAAGTTGAAACTCAACTTTTGTCAACTCTTGTGGTTAGTTGTTCCTATGTATTTTCTGTTAATGGAATGTTAACAATTGTATCTGCTTATTGTGGAATAGTTTAAACGAATTTCAAACTATTTGCTTTAGGGAAATTATATAAAAAATGTTTCTTTCAACTTGAATATTATTTCATAATGTGTGGCCCTTCATTTAAAATTCATAGAAACAAACACAGGATTCCTCAAATTACAAATCTTTGTGTTTCTAGAATTTTTCAGGGCAACTCTGTATACACTATTGATTCACCATTCTTCTCCTTTCCTCCTCCCATAAATCTAGACCCAAACCTTTCTTTATTGTCAAGTCAATTTAGGTTTGGTGATAAGGACAGGCTTAAAGAAGAGGACTTAATCTTAGTTGCTTTTCTTTGCTTTTCCTTTCTAACCATTCATATTCACTTCTTTTTGAACCCACAGATCTTTATCATAATTATTAATGTTTTTCAATTGCAAAAAATTTCATCAGAGCTGTGAAGAATCACCTTCTGTTGATTCAGCATAAACATACTCAGGCTTTATTCTCTTTGGAGGTGCTGATGAATGTTCCATTTAACGCAATGTACCCAGTGTTATGTACTCTGCTTGACGATTCAATAATATAGTTGAACAGTTAAAGATATTGTTGTAAAATATATTTCAATTCAATATTGTAACATATAAAAAATCATAGCTAGCTTAGTGAGGTAGATATCCATTATTAAATTGGCAATACATATATAAGAATGCTAATTATGTAAGAAAAATATTACTAAGAAGTGAGACACATAATTAGCTTAGCATGCTAACTGAAGAAATATATTTATGAGACCATAGACACTTTCAATAGTTCCATTTAATGTATCATGATTTAATAAAGATCAAATTGATTTTAACATATTTATGTCACTTTTAAATAAATCCCTTAATATTCAATATTAATGTTGATAATAAATGCATTTGTTGAAGATAAAAAATTATAAGTTTGAGAGAGGCAGATAAATATAATGGGAAAATCAGTTTTGCAATTATGACAGATAGCAAAAGTATCAAAGATTAAGAGAGACATCTTTTTTTTTTCATTCTTACGTTCTAGTATTGGTACATTTTAGGTATACAATACGTTTACATTTATCACTGGGTGCTTGTACCTGTACATGATGTATCTTGGTTCTTATTTTTTTCCCATTACCTATGCACCCATCACTCCCTCCACCTTTCCTATTTACATAGACTTAATTTCCTTCTTTTTTTTCTTTTTTCACAATTTTTCCTCTCCATTCTTTCCTTTCCCCTTCCCCTCCCACCACCCCTACCCCTTTGGACCTTTCCTCCTATTTCAAATTATCGATTATTCATTTTAATCATTTTAACCCTTATTTACATTTTTCAGTTTCTCACACTAGAGAAACTATTAAGTATTTACACATGTGTGTCCTATTTATTTCACTTAAGAGTATGGCTTCGATATGCATCCATTTAGCTAATAATGACTCTAGTTTCTGATTTTTTATGGGTCAGTAGTATTCCATTTTATAAAAAAATCACATTTTCTTTATCCAGTTTCCAGTTGATGGGCACTTGGGCTATTTCCAGGTTTTAGCTATTACAAACTGTGCTGATATAAACATGGGGGGGTATATATATATATATATATATATATATATATATATATATATATATATCGCTGTGGTATGATTCTAATTCTTTTGGGAAGGTACCCAGCAGGGGAAGAGCTAGGTCAAATGGGACCTCTAGTCCTAGTCTTTGAGGTATCTCCATACTGACTTCCACAGTGGTTGCACCACCTGCACACCCACCAGCAATGGAGAAAAGTTTCTTTCTCCCCACAACCCTGCCAGCATTTGTTGTTGGTTGATTTCTTCATAGCAGCCATTCTTTGTGGGGTGAGGTGAAATCTCAGTGTTTTTTTCATCTGCAACTCTTGAATGACCAGTGATGTTGAACATTTTTGCATATATTTATTTGCTGCTTTTACTTCTTTGTCTAGGAAATATCTGTTCATTTCAGATGCCCATTTTTAATTGTGTCTTTGAATTTGGGGGGTCTGATTTATTTTCAATTCTTTATATATACTAGGTAGTAGACCTTTGTCTGAGGTACAGCTGCTAAATTTTTTTTCCCACATTGTAGGTTGTCTCTTAGCTCTGTTGATAGTCTCATTTACAGTGCACAAGCTTTTTAGTAAGATGAGATACAAGTTGTTGATTCTTTGTGCTAGCTCCCAAGCTACTGTGGTTTTGTTCATAAAGTCTTTTCCTATGCTAACATCTTCAAGAGTTCTACCTAACTTATCTTCCAGGAAGTTTAGTGTTTCTGTTTTCATATTTAGATCTTTAATCCACTTCGATCTTAGTTTAGTGCATGGTGATAGGTGTCTAGTTTTAATCTTTGGCAGATTGAAATCCAGTTTTTCCAACACCATTTATTAAATAGGCTGTCTTTCCTCCAATGATGGTGGTTGGCTCCTTGGTCAAAGGTGAGGTAGCTGAGTATGTGTGGAGTTGTTTCTGCATTCTCTAATCTATTCTACTGATCCTCAGGTCTGTTCTTTTGCCAGTACTATGCTGTTTTTATCAGAGCAGCTTTGTAGTATAGTTTCAAGTTGGGGATTGTGATACCCCTGGCCATGTCTCTGTTGCTTAGAATTGTTTTTGCTACTCTAGGTCTCTTCTGGTTTCACATGAATTTTTGGATTGTTTTCTCTAGTTCTGTGAACTATATTGTTGGAATTTCAATTGGCATTGCATTAAATCTCTATAGTATTTTTGGAAGTATGGCCATTTTCACTATATTGGTACTTCCTACCAAGGAGCAAGGGGTGTCTTTCCATTTTCTTATATCCTCTTCAATCTCTTTTTTCAGAGTGCTACAGTTTTCAGTGTACAAGTCTTTTGCTTCCTTTGTTAGATTGATTCTTAGATATTTCATTTTTTTTGGATGGTATTGTAAAAGGAATTTTTTCCCTAATTTCTCTCTCAGTGAGACTGTTATTTGTGTGCAAGAATACTATTGTTTTTTGAGTATTGATCTTGTATACAGATACTTTACTGAATCTGTCAATAAAGCCTAGAAGTCTTTTGGTGGAGTTTTTTGCCTCTTGTATGAAAAGTATCATATTGTCAGTAAATAATGACAGTTTAACTTCTTCCTTTCCTATCTTTATTCCTTTTATTTCTTTCTCTTTTCTAATTGCTGTGGCTAATGTTTTCAGAACTGTATTGAACAGGAGTGGTGATAGTGGGCATCCTTGTCTTGTTCCTGATTTTAGCAAGAAAGTTTTCAGTTTTTGACCATTTAGTATGATGTTAGCTGTTGTTTTTTCATAGATAGCCTTAATCAGGTTAGGATAAAGACCTTCTATTCCAATTTTCTGTAGGGTTTTTATCATGAATAGGTGTTGGATTTTGTTGAATGCCTTTTCTGCATCTATTGAGATGATCATAAGGTTTTTGTCCTTGACTCTGTTAATATGGTATATTACATTTATTAATTTACAGATGTTGAATGATCCTTGCATCACTGGGATAAATCCGACTTGGTCAGGACATATGATCTTCTTCATGGCTCTCTGTATTCTGTTTGCCAGTATCTTGTTGAGGATTTTTGCATTTATATTCATTTGGGAGATTGGCCTATAGTTCTCTTTTTTGGTTGGGTCTTTCCTGGTTTTGGAATCAAAGTAACACTTGCTTCCAGGAAAGAATTTTGAAGTCTTTCTTCCCCTTCAATTTCCTTGATGAGTTTAAAGAGTAATGGCAAAAGTTCTTCTTTAAATGTCTTGTAAAGTTCAGCAATGAAGCCACCCGGACCTGAGCTTTTCTTTGTTGGTAACTTTTTAATTACATTTTTCAATTTCACTCATTGTAATTGGAATGTTTAGAAGTTCTTTATCTTCTTCATTTAACTTTGGCAATTTGTATGTATCCAGGAATCATTCCATTTCTTCTGTTTTAAAAATTTTATTAGAGTACAGGTTCTTGAAGTAGGTATTGATGATCCTCTGGATTTCTGTTGGATCTGTTGTGACTTCACCTTTTACATTCTTAATTGCATGTATTTGAGCCTTTTCTTTCCTTTTTTGATAAAGTTGGGTAAAACTTCATTGATTTTATTCATTCTTTCAAAAAATCAACTCTTTGATTCAATGATTTTTTTTGTATCATTCTCTTAATCTCCATTGCATTGATTTCTTCTCTGATCTTTATAATTTCCTCTCTTGTATGAGCTTTGGATTTGTTATGGTCTTCTTTTTCTAGGTCCTTGTGGTTCTGCATTAGGATATTTATTTGAGTTCTCTCTATTTTTCTAATATGGGCATTCACTGCTATGTATTTCCGTCATAGAACTGCTTTAATTGTGTCCCATATATTCCTGAATGTTGTACTGGCATTATCATTTACTTGTAGAAACTGTTTAATTTCTTCTTTAATTTCTTCTCTGACCCATTGGTTGTTCAGAAGGGTGTTATTCAGTTTCCATGTGTTCGTGGGGGTTTTGCTCTTTCTTACATTATTGATCTCCACTTTTATTGCACTATGGTCTGAAAACATATAGAGGGTAACTTCACTTCTTTTACATTTACTTAGACATATCCTATGAGCTAGTATGTGGCCTATTTTTAGAATTACCCATGTGTAGCTGAAAAAAATGCATATTTTGATTTTGCAGGGTGGAACACTCTGTAAACATCTATTAAGTCCATTTGTTCAATACCTTGGTTCAGTTCTAGGATATTGTTGTTAATTTTTTGTTTCGATGACCTCTCTATTTGTGATAGTGGGGTATTGAGGTCCCCAACCACAATTGTGTTAGTGCTTATTTGGTTTTTTATGCGCATTATATTTGTTTTGTATAGTTGTTGACATTCATATTTGGTGCATATATATTAAGATTGTCATCTCTTCCTTTTGGATTGTTCCCTTCACAAGAATGTAGTGACCAGCTTTGTAAGAGAGACATCTTTTCAAGAAAAATCATTGTGCTTAATTTAACTAGTATTATTAATAAATAATCACTCAAATCACGCTTATATTTTCTATATTTTGAATGTAGGTCAGGGAAACAAATTATTCAACATTACACATGAAGTAAAATATTTGAATTCTAAAATATTATCATTTTATTATAACAAAAATAAAGCAGAATTTACTAAGCTAATTCATTAAAAATTGAATTTTGGAGCTCAATTATTCCAAATTCAAAGGAATGTTGTGACAAAACTGTTGGATATATCAAATATCCAAGAGATATTATTATTAAAGCTGCCATCATCTGTATAAACCATGATCCCTTCACTCTAATGCCCATAATTTAAATACCTGTGTCAATACTTACTCTGAATGAATTGTAGTGTCTGGCAGCAGATGTCAAAACTTTCACATTAGTCAGTAAAAGTTGATTCAATTAATTATACATCTATATGAGAATTATATTAACAAAAATTTCAGAAACTTTTACCTTATTCCTCTTCAATTTAATATGAATATATTTTTTAAAGTTATACTAGATTTACCAAGTTAATATATCTTGCATTACTGGTTTTTTTAACTACCTAGGAATATTTTATGATGCTTTTTATAAATTTGTACAAGCTGCCAAAGTCTTCTCCAGACTTCGACTAAAGGAGTGCCCTTCCAGAGGAGAAGCTCAGTTGCAGTACATTATTTTTTCCAAAGAAAGGGATATGATCAAATGTAGTATTTGTGTCATGTACTTAGCAGCACTCATATCATTTCTCACAGGTCACAGTTACATTCACATTGTGTAAAATTTCCCTTTCTTCTACTTTTTGTTGCATCCAGGACCCAGTCTAATTGATAGTGTACCCACTTTCACAGTGGGTCTTTCCTGCCCAGTTCTCTTTTCTCTGAAAACAAGTTCACAGACACACCCAAAAGTGTGATTTACCTATTTTCAGGAAGATTCTCAATCTAGTTAAATTGATAACCAAGATTCACCGTCACAGTTTTAGAGGTTCTGGTGTAGGATTAAACAGATTCATTGGTGTTAGACTTCTGGTAGAGATGAAGGATGACAACAACAAAGGGTAGATGCCTAACAAAGCCACTCATCTGAGCCATGAAGCAGAAGAAATGAAGAAGAGACCATGATCCTTGTTTCCACCAAGGGCACAACTCCAATAACAAAGACCTCTCACTAAGCCTCATTTCTCAAAGCCTTCACTGCCTCCCTACAGTGCTCCTACGAGAGGGCTCCAATGTGACTCACTTGGTATGTATCAGAAATTACATATAAAGGCTCTGATATATATTCTTGTTGATGTGTAATTCTTCTCAACTTCCCTAAATTCTATTTCTAAAAATTCTACGTTGATATTTATTTTCTTCTTAAAATTTTATTAGTGTATATGGGTAATACTTAATGATTACTTTCTTTGGGATTTGGTACCTACACATTTAGCGTTTTGATCAACTTTACTCCCCCGACCTGGGCAATTTCCCCACTTCCTTCTTCCCTAGGCCTACTTCACATCTGCACAGAGTCTACTGCCCTAACTTCTTACCATCAATCTTTTTTTTTTCTCTTTAGTTATTTATGGTTTACATCTCTCATATTAGAAAAATCAGTCAATATTTAATCTTCTATGTTATTATGCACTTT
The DNA here is from genome assembly GCF_053883595.1 of Heterocephalus glaber. NCBI lineage: Eukaryota > Metazoa > Chordata > Mammalia > Rodentia > Bathyergidae > Heterocephalus > Heterocephalus glaber. The sequence goes on from NW_028258325.1 coordinate 27,228,647, forward strand.
ATAATCCTATTACTTTTACTATTGCAATAAGAATCACATAACATTAAGTTTGCCATCTTAGCCATTTGATGTGTAGAGTGTAATAATAAATATATTTATACTCTTATGCAATGGATATCTAAAATTTTTCATTTTGCAAAACTAAAATTCTATACTCATAAAATGTAAATCACTCTCCCTCTTTTGCCCATATCTTGGAAAGCACCTTTCTACTCTAGTATTCTATGATTTTGACTATGTTATTTATTTCTCAAAGTGGGATTATACAATGTTTGTGCATTTATGACTGAGTTGTGTCATTTAGCATACTGTCCTTAAGAGTCATCTGTGTTGTCCACTATCACCACTCCTATTCAATATAGTTTTGGAAACATTAGCCACAGCAATTGGACAAGAGGAAGAAATAAAAAGAATAAAGATAGGAGAAGAAGAAGTTAAACTGTCATTATTTGCTGACAATATGATACTTTACATAGAAGATCCAAAAACTCCTCCAAAAAACTTCTAGACCTAATTGACACATTCAGTAAATAGCTGAATACAAGGTAAACACTCAAAAATCAATAGCCTTATTGTACACAAATAAGAGACTCACTGAGAGAGAAATGAAGTACACAATCCTTTTCACAATAGCATCCAAAAACATGAAATATTTAGGAATCAATCTAATGAAGGAAGCAAAAGACCTCTACATTGAGAACTACAACACTCTGAAAAAAGAGATTGAAGATGATATAAGAAAATGGAAAGACATCCCTTGTTCCTGGGTAGGAAGAACCAATATAGGGAAAATGGCCATACTTCCAAAGCTGCTATACAGATTCAATGCAATCCCAATTGAAATCCCAACAGTATATTTCACAGAACTAGAGAAAACAATCCAAAAATTCATTTGATATGAGAAGAGACCTAGAACAGCAAAAGCAATTCTAGGCAACAGAGACATGGCAGGGGGTATCACAATTCCCAACTTGAAGCTATACTACACACCCACTGTGATAAAAACAGCATGGTTCTAGTAAAGAAACAGACCCAAGGATCTGTGGAATAGATTAGAAGATGCAGAAACAACCCCAGACATACTCAGCTACCTCATCTTTGAGAAAGGAGCCAACCATCCTCACTGGAGGAAGGATAGCCTCTTTAATAAATGGGGTTGGAAAAACTGGATTTCAACTTGCCAAAGATTAAAATTAGACCTCTATCTTTCACCATCCACTAAACTAAAATATAAGTGGATTAAAGATCTAAATATTAAAACAGAAACACTAAACTTTCTGGTAAGTAAGTTACATAGAACTCTAGAAGATATTGGCATAGGAAAAGACTTTATAAACACACCCTCGGTAGCACAGGAACTAGGACAAAGAATCAACAACTGGGATCTCATCTTATTAAGATATTCTGCACTGCAAGAGAAACTACCAAGAGAACTAACAGACAAAGTACACTGTGGGAAAAATGTTTACCATCTGTTCCTCAAAGGCCTACTATCTAGAATATATAAAGAACCTTAAAAAATCAGAACCCCAAATGTAAAGACTCAATTCAAATATGGGAATCTGAAATGAACAGACATTTCTCAGACAAAGAAGTAAAAGCAGAAAATAAACATATAAAAAATGTTCAATATCACTGGCCATTCCAGAGATGCAGATGAAAACAACATTGAGATTCCACCTCATCCCAGAAAGAATGGCTGCTATCAAGAAATCAACCATAACAAATGCTGGTGGGGTTGTGGGGAGAAAGGAACCCTTCTCCATTGTTGGTGGGAATGCAGACTGGTGCAACCACTGTGGAAACCAATATGGAGATGCCTCAATTAACTAGGATTAGAAGTCTCATTTGACCCAGCTATTCCTCTGCTGGGTATCTTCCCAAAAGAATTAGAAGAATCATACTACAATGATATATGCTCACCCATGTTTATAGCAGCACAGTTTGTAATAGCTAAAGCTTGGAAACAGCCCAAGTGTCCATCAGCTGGAGACTGGACAAAGAAGATGTTTTTTTTTTTTTATAAAATGGAGTACTACTCAGGCATAAAGAATGAGAAACTAGAGACATTTATAGCTAAGTGGATGAACATTGAGGCCATACTTTTAAGTGAAATGAATAGGACTCACATGTGTAAATACCAAATAGTTTCTCTGGTTTGAAAAACTAAAAATGTAAATAAAGATCAAAATGTATAATTGATATTGTGAAATAGGAAGAAAAGGTCTAAAGGAGTAGGGGGATTGGGAGGGGTAGGAGAAAGGAAAGAAAGGAAAAGAAAAAATATGAGAAAAGTGATAAATGGAAACAAAGTCTTTGTAAATAGGGAAGGCTGGAGGGGGTGAAGGGAGGGCAGGGAAATGGGGAAAAAATAAGAAGCAAGATACATTATGTAAAGGTACAAGATCCCAAGGATGAATGTCACTGTATTGTATACCTAAAATGTACCAATAAACTTAATGGAAAAAGAAAGTCATCTGTGTTGTAACATGTATAAGTTTACCTTTTTAATTCCACATACTCTTTCTTTGCATGTGGATACTGTACCACACTTCCATTATTAAGTCATTTGTAAATCTAATTCCTCTGTATCCTGGTCAATACTTAGTATTTTCTGTTCTTTTCCTAGTGGCTTTCCTAATATGTGTGAGGTAATATTTTCTAGTGGTTTTAATTTTATTTCCCTTATGATTACTGATATTAATCATATCTTCAGATGCTTTTTGTCCACTGATATAACTTCTTTGAAGAATTTTCAATTTAAATTCCTTGGCAATTTTTAAATTGTGTAGCATGTGATATCTTAGGAAATTTTGGCAGTTGAGCCTACAAGCCAATTCTTACAAGGAAGAGCTTTCTGAAAAGAAGGTTTTATTGAACAGATGTGATGCAAGTCTTTCCTCCTCATCCTTCTCACTTTTAAGAACCTCAAAGAGCTTCTTGAAATTCTGCAAAGTAAATTCCTAAGAGCTAATTAAGACTTTAAAATAATTGGCAATGGAGGAGGCTTAAAAATACTATTTTGCCGATATTTACATCTTCTTAGTCTTATCTTTTGTCTTACCTTTACCTAGTAAGTGAATATAACTGGATTTTAAAATTTATTTCAATTTAAAACATGCAAATTTTTCTCAAATTGCCACTTTCTCAAGTTGGTGTTTATTTTTTATTTCAAACTATCTATCCTCTACATGGACTAACATTAAAAATTAAAGTCTTTTTACAACTGTTTTTGAAGCATTTCTTCAGTAGTACATCAGTGCCAGAAAACACATGAGGACTGAATCTTGACTTTTGAAGAATCAGTGATTGTTCCTATCAAAATCAGGTTATGACCCAGGCCTCCACTATAGAACACTCACATAATATCTTTATAGGGCTCTATGCCACAATGATCTGAGAAGGGCAACTAGTTATGGGCACTGCTATTTGGTGCAGAGAAGCACCAATTAATTTGTCTGCTCTCTTCAAGTGTGAAGTACTCAGCTGGAAATCAAAGAAAGACAGATTTAGGAGGAAAAAAGTCTATCTTTTGAGGTATGATATCTGCTCTTTTGAGTGCAGTATATTTTAGACTCTAAAACTAAGGGTCATAACTCTTGCATCTCTCTCTCTTCATAGGATTAGAGTTCATCAAAAGTGTTTAAAAAAATGAGTGTGAATGTCCTATAGGGTTATGTGAAAGTTGAGAAAAAAAATAAAGAAAGGTTTAAGCAAGATTTTGGGTAAAAATAATAAGAAAACAACAATAGAAGTAACCAGTTTTTCCATCTTTATTGGTGACAATTGTTCATTCTAGAAAACAAAATTTAGGTGACTCACATTTATTGAGAATGGATGTTACTATAACAGACAGTGAAACTTGAGTAAAAAATGAGCAAGTTAAGAAAAAAGATTTAAGAATTGAATCTTTGAAAATTTATCAAATCTCAAGAAACTTGATTTCTTTAATTTTCTTTAAATATAATACCATCAGCATGACCCTTTCCACATACTTTTAGATAATTGCAGACAATAATTTCACAAATTGACAGCTGTATCCTGAAACCACAAGCAGGAAATTGAACTTCTTTACTAATCTCAGATACAAGTTTTGGTTTCTTCCATATCCCAAGTGATTTTCCAGTGTGAGAGAAAATCCTACAGTATGGTTGGCTTTCTGCTTGTTGACATTTTTGCCCTATAGGCGAGTGAGGAGAAATTTAAATACAAAAGGAGGAAATTAATAGTAATGTAATCTTTCTGGGCTGATGAGATTAATTTAAATTAAAGCAGGTTAAGGAGACAAGAATTTGGAGATCACAGTACCAAGGAAAGGAAACAAGGGGGAAACACCTTCCAGGAATCTGAATGTATTATTCTAAAGTCTTTTGAAATACCATGAATCTTATGATGAATGTTATGCTGAACATAGAATGTGTGAATTTACACAACTCTAGGCAATGGAGAAGTATGTGAAGTTATAAGCTAAGTAATGCCTGAAGCACATATGGATCACTGAGTCCTAACCAAGCAGCTTAGGGAAAAAATATTGAAAATCTAGGAAATTTATTTAGGAAATTCTGAAACTGAGGAAGGCTTCAAAGTCAAGTAACTATCTCAAAAGCAAAAGGTATGACATTTTTAAAAAATAAAAAAATAAAAAGTAAGTCTTTGGAAGACTGAGGTTTATCTACTAGTAAGTTAACTATCTGGCAAAACAAAAGTTAATATATTTAAAAACAAAACAATACAATTCAACACATTCAACAACACAGCATTCAATAAACCCAGAACTGAATTTATTATGATAATATATCCAGAAAACATCACATATTTAAGAGTTAAACTACATATCATAAATAACTCACTTATGATAAACTGTCATGGGAAATGAACAATGTAAAGAAACTATCTTACCAGGTAAAGAAAATCTATTAAAAATCTATAGCTAACATTGTACATAACTCATCACTCACCACTTTCCCACTAAGATTTGGAACAAATCAAGTAAATTCCCTCTTTCAACCTTATTTCAGTGTTGAAGAAGACACTGTATGAAAATAACACAAACAAAAGAAATACAAGACATGTAATCAGAAAGGTAGTAGGTAAAGCAACACAGTGAGACAGTTCAAATAATATTTTTAGACAAAATATCTAGATCATCCATCTTTAATTAAAAGGGGGCGGGGGAGTAGACCAGACCTAAGCTTTTCACCTTTAAAATGGGCCATTATCTTTCTGTGGAGGACCATGCTTTTAAACCCAAATTTCACAGATTTCCATTCCCAAAACACAATTCGTCCTAGCCACAGACTATGATGTTCCTCTTTCCTGGGAGCTAAAACTATATTTCTTTGCATATGCATTTCTAAAATTCTATCTAATATATTTCTTTAGATTTATTGTATTTTATTTTTTTGTATATCCTTTTATTGATATATTTTAGGTGTACAATATAATGACATTCACCCTTGGAGATATACACCTTTACATACTCTCTTGGTTCTTATTTTTTCCCCCTTCCCCTGCCCTCCCTTCAATCCCTGGATCCCTCCCTATTTGCAAAGACTGTGTTTACATTTTTTCATTTTCTCATATTAATTCCATTCTCTTCTTTCCTTTTAGGTGTTTTTTGAAAAAGAAGAAAGGAAGGGGAAAATCTTCATATAATTAACAGAAACATGACCATTTTTCCAGGTAGGTTTTCCTAGGAAGTAGAGTCTTAGATGAATCCTAGAAAGCAAAAACTTTGTTGAAAAACACCTCAGGAATTGATATCCATGGAAAGAAATGTGAGAAAATAATATTGGGAAAGAGGAAAAGAAATCATGAAATTAAGAAAATCAACAGAGATAAATTAATACTATAGCATCTGCAGAGTTAAAATGCCACTTCAGAGTTAGGACAAGGGAGTCAAATTTTGTGCTGTCAAGCAGAGTTTTTCCTTGCCTGATTAGGCAAAAGCAGCTACTGAGAGCATTTCCAAAGTCCGTCACTGAGCGAGGATATGAGAGCAATATATAGTGTACATAAATTAAGTGTGCAGAACATCTAAATAATTTACAAAAATGCCAAAACCAATGAACATGGCTTTAACTAGGTGAAAGGATACATGATTTATAAGTATTGTATTTCTATATGCTAATAATGAAGTATTCAGAAAGATCTAAAGTATAATTTATAAAGACACAGCCAATTTTTGAAATAGATTATTAATTTAGCAAGGTAAGCGTAATACCTCTACATAGATAATTATACATTTTGTGAGGAAAACTGACAGGAATACTAAATGGAGAAACATTCTCATACATAGAAGGAACTTTCAATATGATCGTTAGTTCTTCCTCAAATGATCTATAGATTTAGTGAAACCCTAATCAAGTTCCCATCTGACTTCACTTTGGAGAATTTGACAAAGGATTCTCCTTTTGCAGCTATGGAAACAATACAGAAGAGCCAAAACAATTCTGGAAAACAAATTTGGAACAATTACATGACCTGATTTAGAGACTTAGTTTAAAGCTATAGTCACAAGGAGTGTGACATTAGAGGAATCATATTTATAAGTAAAATTAAATATAGAATTCAAAAATATGCAAGATTACTACAGGAGAAATACCCATAGAGCTAAAGATATGTATGCATTGTGAATGTTGTCAGTCTTTAATGTCACAAATGCATTGAATTACCCAGGAATAGAGAAGCCACAAATAATTATTCTATTCTACTAACTCCTATGAATATGTTATAATATTATAAGCATATCAAGAGAGGTGAAAAATATGCACCTCTAATTCCCTGTGAGAGGAAGTTTAGAAATGCAAAATAGGCCTAACCTTTGCATTGATACAAATATAGAGACTGAATTTCATGTGGATACTCCAGATGGTCACAACTTTCCAAAACCTTATACAGTCCTTTTCTTTCTCTTTATAAACTGCTACATTGATACATAAATTACATCCCATTGAATTAAGATAATGTCTTCTATTTGTGTTGGGATGATCAGGTTTTCAATAACCGAAGAAAAAGAAAGTAAATCAAAATAATGCATTGATTGTGAAGAATGGTCTTTTCAGCCAAAGAAGGCTATGAAGGGCCGGAGATTTAGCTCAGTGGTTCCCCCGCCTGGCCCTGCAAGTGCAAGGACCTGGGTTCTATCCCCGGTACAAAAAAACAAAAACAAAAACAAAAACAAAGAAGGCTATGAAAAGAGACTTGTAGGCTTGTTTTATTTCAATATAAAGCTATAATTTTTTTGTATCGGTCTATAATTTTATTTTTTTATTTTAATGTTTAAAGCTGTCTCATTTATTATTTAGGCTATTTGGGCAGTATGCTTATGTTGAAAATGGAAGCAAATTTTTCAATTGCTTTAAAAAAAAGTAAATAGTAATTAATGAATTTACTGTTATACTCAAAATCATCTACATTTACAGTGAGAATCTTTCCCTATATAATTTTATTTTCTTAGTGAAAAGGCACTACAAATTTTATATATATATATACACACACACACACAATTTAGTTGCATTGTACACTGCTAGAATATGCTAGGCTCAATGGTGTACATGGTAAATATTATTTAAGTATTTTTCTAAAACATGTAGACTAAAATAGCATAGAATGTTAATGAAAAATGATTATATTCCTAACTGGTTTTATTAAGTGATCAGTGATCAGTACTTCAAATGAAATCTAATAATTATTTAAAATAAATAAATTTACTTGAGGATTTAATCTTTAAATTATCTCTGTAATTTAAATTCATAACACAGAGGGTATGAGAGGCAATGTATGGTTTTCGCTACTAGTAGTGATACATGAGGTCTCAGTGCTTAGAGAACTGTCTTAAATTTTGCCCCTATCATAGAAAATGTAAATTAATATCAAAAAAGTATTGTGGGCCTTGCTGTCCAAAGAGAATCAATGTGGATTCAGAAAAATAAAAAAATAAAAAATAAAAAAAATAAATAAATAAATGCAACCTTACTTTGAAATAACTTTGTACTTTTTTTCTCCCCCAACTCTGTCCTATGACCATGAAATCCAACATGCATTTATGATAAAAACCCTACAAAAAATTGAAATAGATGGTCTCTACCTCAAACTGATAAAAGCCATCTATGAAAAGCCAATACTCAAAATCATACTAAATGGTCAAAAACTGAAATCCTTCACACTAAAATCAGAAACAAGACAAGGATGTCCACCATCACCACTCTTGTTCAATATAGTTTTGGAAACATTAGCCATAGCAATTAGACAAGAGAAAGAAATAAAAGGAATAAAGAGAGGTAATGAAGAAGTCAAATTGTCATTATTTGCAGATGACATGATACTCTACATAGAAGACACCAAGAACTCCACCAAAAGTCTTCTAGACTTAATAACCAAATTCAGTCAAGTAGCTGGTTACAAGCTCAACACACAAAAATCAATAGCTTTCCTCTACACCAATGACAGACTCACTGAGAGAGAAATAGGTCAAACAATTCCTTTCACAATAGCATCCAAAAAACTGAAATATCTAGGAATCAACCTAATGAAAGAAATCAAAGACCTCTTCTCTGAAAACTATGGCACTCTGAAAAGAGAGATTGAAGATGATATCAGAAAATGGACAGACATACCCTGCCCCTGGGTAGGAAGGATTAATAGAGTGAAAATGGCCATACTTCCAAAACTGCTATATAGATTTAATGCAATTCCAATTGAGATCCCAGCAGCATACCTCATGGACCTTGAGAAAACAATCCAAAAATTCATTTGGAACAAGAAGCGACCCAGAATATCAAAACAAATTCTAGGTAATAGAGACATGGCAAGGGGTATCACAATTCCCAACCTGCAACTCTACTACAAAGCTACTGTGATAAAAACAGCATGGTACTGGCAAAGAAATAGACCTGAGGACCAGTGGAACAGATTAGAAAATGCAGAAACAACGCCAGACACATTCAGCCATCTCATCTTCGATAAAGGAGCCAAAAACCTTCACTGGAGGAAAGATAGCCTCTTTAATAAATGGTGCTGGAAAAATTGGGCTTCAACTTGCCAAAGATTAAAACTAGACCTATATCTCTCTCCATCCACTAAACTAAAATCAAAATGGATTAAAGACCTAAATATTAAAATAGAAACTCTGAACTAGTTGGAACAGAGGTTAGGTAGAACCCTTGAAGACATCGGTGTAGGAAAAGATTTTATGAACAAAACCTCAGTTGCCTGTAAACTAACATGAACAATCAACAAGTGGGATCTCTTCTTATTAAAAGGCTTCTGCACAGCAAGAGAAACCACCAGCAGTGTGAAGAGACAACCCACAATGTGGGAAAAAATCTTCACCTGCTCTTCCTCAGACAAAGGTCTACTACCTCGAATCTATAAAGAACTTAAAAAGATCAGACCTCCCAAATTTAAAGACTCAATCTGAAAATGGGCATCTGAAATGAACAGACATTTCTCAGACAAAGAAGTAGAAATAGCAAATAAATACATGGAAAAATGTTCAACATCACTGGTCATTGGAGAGATGCAAATGAAAACAATGCTGAGATTCCACTTCACTCCAGAAAGAATGGCTGCTATCATGAAATCCGCCAATAACAAATGCTGGTGGGTCTGTGGGGAAAGAGGAACCCTGCTCCACTGCTGGTGGGAGTGTAGAATGGTGCAACCACTGTGGAAATCAGTATGGAGATACCTCAAAGAACTTGGACGGGAAGTCCCATTTGACCCCACTATTCCACTACTGGGGATCTTCCTCAAAGAATTAAAAGAATCATATCACAGTGATATATGTGCACTCATGTTCATAGCAGCACAGTTTGTGATAGCTAAAATTTGGAAACAGCCCAAATGCCCATGAACTGGAGACTGGATAAAGAAAATGTGTTTTTTTAATAAAATGGAGTACTACTCAGCCATCAAAAATGAGAAATTAGAGACATTTATAGCTAAGTGGATGCACAGTGAGGCAATACTCTTAAGTGAAATAAATAGGACACACATGTGTAAATACCGAATAGTTTCTCTGGTGTGAGAAACTGAAAGTGTAAATAAGGGCTAAAATGTATAATAGGTAATGTGAAATAGGAAGAAAAGGGGCAAAGGGGAAGGAAGTGGGAGGGCTAGGGGAAAGGATAGAAGGGATTGGGATTAATATGACAAAATGGAAAAATAGGAACAAAATCTTTGCAAATAAGGAGGACTGGAGGGGTCGAAGGGAGGGCTGGGCAAGGGTGAAAAATAAGAACCAAGAGAGACTATGTAAAGGTGCAAATTTCCAATGATGAATGTCATGGTATTGTATACCTAAAATTTACCAATGATTAGAATGAATAATTGATAATGCAAAATAGGAAGAAAAGGTCCAAAGGGGTAGGGGTAGTGGGAGGGGCAAGGGAAAGGAAAGAGGGGAAAGGAAAAATGCTGAGAAATGGAAAAAATGGAAATAAAGTCTTTGTAAATAGGGAAGAGTGTAGGGGGTGAAGGGAGGGCTAGGAATGGGGAAAAAATAAGAACCCAGATGCATTATGTAAAGGTACAATTCCCAATGAGAAATGTAATTGTGTTGTATACCTACAATGTACCAATAAAAGAATGTAATAAAGTGCAAGAAAAAGTTTATTAATTTTGAATTAGCAATTCTAGATAAAAACAGTAAAACTGATGTTATTTCATTAGAAAATTTAAAAATAAATTTTCTTGAAGATATTGTATAACATTAAAGTTAATGAATTACATTAATAACTCAAATACATTTGCTTTTTTTCATAGGAGATTTTACTCTGTGGCTGATTCCAGTGAAACTCTTAATCAGCCAGTATGCATCCTTTGTCTTCCCTATAAACTAAGTCATTCTATTTGCTGCACGAAGTCATAAAGAATTAAATGAGCTTGAAAAAGAGTCTAGTAATAAGTGTTATCTAAATATTTGCTGGTATTACTATAGTATCATAGTTCATATTATGAACAAAGTACCTTAGATTGTTATTCTCTTATTTGCTCTATTTCCATCAATTGTGAGGCTATGTTCTAAATCTCTAAACAATCTCGGCTTCTTTGAGTTCATTTATTAGATTACTCCCAATTTAGCTTGTTCTGCTTTTCCTCATTTTTAAAATATCTCAAAAGTTTTTAGTAAGGAAACCCTTAACCTCCTTTATAGATATTCTCTATCTAGAAAAATTATCAGTGGAGTAAAAACTTATATCTTGAATATCTTTGTTGTCTCCAAAATTCCTGTGTCTGAAACTTAATCCTCAATTCAAAAATGTTAGGAGGTAAATGGGTAGGTCATGACTGAAGAGCTCTCATAAATGAATTAATGCTTTTGTAAACATGCTTACAGGACTGAGTTCATTCTCTTCCTCTCTTCTGCTTTACCTTGGCAGGAATAGCTTTCCTACCCTCAGAGGATGCCCATTTAAAAGACCATCGTGCGGGCTGAGAATTTAGTTCAGTGGCACTGCGCCTGTCTTGCATGTGCAAGGCCCTCAGTTCAATCCCCGGTACCAAAAACAAAAAAGAAAAAAAAAAAGAAAAAATACCACCATGGAAGAGGAGATCATGTCCTAGCGAGATACCAAACCTGCCATCATGATCTTACACTTCTCACTATAATAGTGGAAATAAGTTTCTGTTCTTTACAAATTATTCCTTTTCAGAGAGACTGTTAGAACAGCAAAACATGGAATGAGACATAAGCAGTGTGGACCCGTTGCACAAGACTTCGATTAATTACTCATTTTCTAAATGAAGATATAAACACATGTGCTTGTGCATCCACACACATCCACCCAGAATTATGTGGCCAATTCAATTAAACAATTATTTGGCAGGTGTCATAATGAAGAAACATATGTGGTTAAGTTTTAACATACATGAGAACTAGAATGCATGGATTATAATTATTCATGACTTAGTTTTCTCCTTTCTAGGTAACTAAATGAGAAAAGTAGGGCCTATCTTATGAAATATTGCTAAAATTTAATAAAGGATGGGTGTGGTTAATTCAATACCTTGAGCATATGAAATAAATATACAAAGTATTATAAAGACATGCTTGCAATTACGAAGTTCAGACTAATGAAAATTGGACATTAAATGTTTAAAAAATTTAAGTGAAATAAATACCTTATATTTCACAACTAGTCACAATTCTAAGAAAATTTGAACCAATTCTGAACTTAGTTTTAGCAAGGCTATTTTAGAAATGATTTAAGTTAATGAAAATCTTAAATCTATCAATCATAAAAATTTTACACATCTAAAGCTGTGACTACTGAAATTTAACCAAGTATGAATATTTATTTTCAAAGAATACACAAATCAAAACAACTTAAATATATTCTTCTCTTAAGATAAAAATTATATTCTCTTATTATTTGATTTATATGGGTATTTTAATTTGCTAGAAATGGTCTTCACATTACTGAAAATAATAGCAATGCATATAATCCTGCATTTTAATAAAAATGTCCTAATTCTGAAATCATTGTTTGTAATGAAAAGTATATTTTTGTACATTATTGCTAAATTCATTCAATGTTCACTAAATAGCTATTGAATAATTAATAGATGCCAGACACTAAAGCTAGAATGATAAAAGAGGACCAGATCTTTAACAGTGATTTTTAGAGTGTAGTTGAGAGAAGGTGAAAAAAGACAACATGGAAGTGATCTGTGATGAAAACTATGGAAGAAGTGCCACAGGGCAATGTGATATTTGCTGGAGTGCATGTGAGCAGGGTAATGCAGGAAACAAAAGCGTGAGCTGAAATGTCAAGGATAAGAGAGCTCCAACAGTACATCAATTTAGGAATTTTCCATTACAAGCACAGATAATACAACTGCTGCTTTTGGAAGAGGAATGAGTTTGACATCCTTTAAGAAGTGGAAGGATTAAACAATCATCTGGCATTACTAAAAATTGGAAAGCAAGTAAAAAATTCCATTAGGAAAAGAAAAAAAACAAAACAAAACAGTAGACATCTTGTCCTGAAGCTCACAGAGTGTGGTAGGGAGTTTCAGTTTTATCTGATGAATAAAGAAAATGCATTGGAATCACCTAAACAATAAATTCTACTCAAAATATGCCAATGAGTTGACTCATTGTTTATAATTGTACATAAGCCATCTTTAGTCAAATATAAAATATTTATATCTCAAAAGCAGAGGAAATTAGATTATCAATGTAACCGTGACAAGCATACTTTACTAGATTGTAGCAAAAAGATATTTTTACATCCTTACCTTGTATTACTTAATGTTACAACAAAAGGATTGAATATTGAATGTGGAAGCCTGGCAGAGAGGAAGACAAAATCCATAGATGCTCTATTTGATCCAATATTAACTTGAAGAGGGGGTAAAATAAGTCATTCATTATTACTCTTCATAAAGTTCAGAAACATTTTATTTGTTTGTTTTTTAGTACTAATACTTGAAAAGATAAAAGACTAATCACATGTAGTTAAAAGAAAACTCTGGAGAAATTTGCCAGATTCATAAATCTAGAAGCAGACTTTTCAATGAATTTTTATACCAATAAGAAAGTTTGTACATTTCTTATCACTTACCAAAGTAGCATAGAGCATTTCCTCATTGGAAGGTATCTTTAACAAATCCACATCTGGTACGATCATTAAGATGAACATACAACTTTAGTGTATGTACTAGTCAGCTGTAATTTCCTACTTCTAGATGATGGCTCAACGTTAACAACTGTTACTTTTTTTATTTGTTTATTTTTGACATAAAGACAATACTAACTTTCAAGAAGACTTATCTTTAGGGGTATTAACTCACAATACAAATTATCAACTCTCTATGATCAGTTACTTTAAAGTGACTTACACAAATATTTCAGAGGAAGTAAACAAATACAAAAATCACACTTACAATTAATAAAAATCAAATGGAGAGGGTTTGACTTTGTGATTATGTCATCACAATACTCTAATCAGCTATTATCAAACTGGAATTTTTAATGGTAAATTTGTTACTATCTACTTAGTGTAGCAAAAATAATTTTAGTTAAAATGTCACATACAGATACAGCATAAACATCAAGTATTTATCTATAAAATAACCAGGAAAATGTTTGTTAGAAATAAAATTCAATTTACCCTGGCCCCCCTCCATAGTTCCCCTCACCTTTGAACATTTTCTTCCTATTTCACAATATCTATTATATATTTTGGTCCTTATTTACACTTTCAGTTGCTCACACCAGAGAAACAAGAGAAGAAGGAAAATATGGAAACAAAGGTTTTGTATATAGGGAGGGGTGGAAGAATTGAAGAGAGGGCAGAGGAATGGAAAAAAAATAAGAACCAGGATATATTATGTACTGGTACAAATTCCCAATGATGAATGTGATCATAAGGTACACCTAAAATGTACCAATAAACTCAATAAATAAAAATAAAAAATAAATAAGTATAAATTTGAGCTGTTAGTAATATCGCCTTGCTAACACTTTTCTATCCAGCATCTTTTAAATGGAAGGAACACCAATGAATAAAGCCAACTACTTATTCTGCTCTGCAAAAAAACAAACAAAAAAGAGCACAATTTTAAAATGAGGGGGTCATATAATCAATTTTGAAAGACACACTAAATAAATTTGCTTAATTAAAGACAAGGTACTATCATCATAAATGATAATAATATCATGACCTTTTGGGTAATACTATTTAATGAATTGAAGTTACAGCAAAAATGAATTAATTAATTAACATTTAACTTAAGAGGCTTGGGTTGTATAAATTGTAACTCAAAGAAAGATGCATCCTTTAGACTACAATTAAGAGCATTTAGGGTTAGAGTCAAGATTGGGGTAGTGGTGGAAGGGCACAGGTGTGTAGAGGGGCAAAAGGCAGACTGTATATAAATCTGGTATCTCTTGTATATGGCTGACCTTTAATAATGTTCTTCTACCTTAAACAGCAGTAACTATTTTAATACATTTTATCTCTGTAGCAGATATGCTTATTACCTGTTGGATATGGTCTCTTAATAGGTCTACTATACTAAGTCATATTGTTTCTTATTCTTGAGTAGTTTTACATCCAAACTCAGAACCTACTATGATGTTTACAATAAACATGATCTTAAAATTGCCACATTTTAGTTTTCTGTATTTGTGATGGCACAAAAAATTGTGAAAGTCAAATTGGCGATATGTATCAATTATTCAAAATATTTACCTCTTTTATCTACCAATTCACTTATTGGAGCTGTACCCAATGGAATGAATCAGAGTAGTCCAAAGATGTAAAAATGTCATTTTTACACCAGGTAAATAAATGGAATCCACTACAATAAAAGCAGCACAGTGTATAGGAGAATAGATCAGTAAATTTTAACACATTTGTAAAATTAAAAATATGTTATTATTGTAAACATGTTTTTATTTTAATGTGTTCTTTCCATGTTATTCTTTCACATATTGCGTAGCTTGCACACCTTTACCATACCTTCATTTCCCTCTCTCTCATTTTCTTTTCTCCATATATACATATAAGGATAAACATAATTAGAGAAAGGAGAAATTTGGATTTTTTTCTTCTTCTTTGTTTTGTTGTCAATTCACTCTGGATGAGATTAATTTCCCCTATATTCACTTATACTGGTCAGCTCTTCTCTGCTTACTGGGAACTATTTACAAATTTTCCTTGGTCTCCTCAGTGGAAACGCTGGGTATACATGTATTATGGCCTGTGTTTAGATGTCCCTCCAAAGACTCATGCAATGAGATTGGGCTTTTGGGAGGTAGCTGAATCTAGAGTGTGTGATTGATTTATGGTGCAATGCTAGGCCCAAGAGAACTAGGATTAAGGGCTTGAGTGCTACCTATCTTAAGTAGTCTGAATAAAATGAAAGGGGCAAGAAGACACTGTTACACTCTCTTCCTGTTTTGCTGTCTTCTGCTCCCATGAAAGGTTGTCCCTCTGTCACTTTGCCCTGGAGCCAGCCAATTATGGACTGAAACTTCTACAAACTAAGCTAAATAAACCCTTTCCCCTCTAACTTTATGTGCCAGGTATTTTGTCTCTGCAACAAGAGAAGAGTAACTAAGAAAACATGATTTTTTTTTTTTAAGTCAAACTTTACATCCCTGAGAAGAGTGAAGAACAGACCTGGGTGGGGACTTTATCCAGTACCCAGCAACTTTCAATCCATACGTTTTTTTCTTGAATCTGTTGAAAATAATGTACTCAACTCCGGGATCATTCCAACTCCAGATTTTTGTTTACACTAAGCTTTAATTGTTCCTATGTAGGTCATGAAGAATCCAGATTACACAGGAATCCACAACTGTAGAATAGATATGATCATGAATTGTGATATATTGACTTGACCTGAGTAAAAATCACCTAGTACATTAATAAGTTCAGGATGTGTCCATAGATGATTGTCATGTAGATCAGCAAATAGAGTGGGAAGAGCTACCCCAGATGTGGTTTGCACCAAGCAATAGGTTTGTGGCTTGGATAGAATCAAAATGCAAAAAGAAGAAAGTGCTCCCTCTTTAAAAGAAGCTCCTTTCTTTACCTTTTCCACTGCATATTAGTCTTTAGTTCCTCCAGGCTTCAAAAGCGGAATTTTCAGCCTCCAGGTTTTTAACAAAGACTCACACTGGTGATTCTGCAGTGAGCTTCCAGCCCTGTGATCTTTGATTGCTACTGGACCTCTCCAGAGAACAGCCTGCCATTTTGCATTTTTCTGTCCCTCATCAAGCTGAAGGTCATCCGGGTGCTTCCAATTCTTATCCTGTAATCCCACTTTATAAAAGCCTTTCATAATCATAAGTACATTGTATACCAGTCTATTCCTTTTGAGAACCCTAACCAATACAAAATGTTTCCCTGCTAGGTCACATTGTGATTTTTTTTCTTCACTCTCATACTCCTTGTAATTTGCACATCTAAAGTATATTGTTTTTTTTGTTTTTTTTTTTGTCATGTACTGGAGACATCTCCATCCTTTTCTATTCTTGTATTTAGATATAGAGTCTCTCTAAGTTACCTAGTTAAAAGTACTTTCCCTTATCAGTCTTAAACCTAATCAAGATAAAGAAACACAACTTTTACCGCAATATTTCACCTTTCAGGAACAGATGGGGATCTAGTAGGGTTAGAGTACAGACTCTGGACCCTTAAAGAGGATAAAAATTAGTAGACGGTTTTCAGAAGTTTTGTGGTTGGAAGCGGGCAGGTTGTGGTGTGGACATCGCCTCTGTGCAGGGAGTCCAGTCCCTCCTAGTGCAGGTCGTCATGTGTGCTCCAATTCCCTCATTGGCTCACAAGACCAAACCCCTAACAACAATTCCAATAGTCAATCAATCGTCAACCCTCAAAGGGGTGTAGTTGGACCCCCTACCCCATACCCCCTACCCCATAAAATAGGACCACCACCCCAGATTGGGTGGTGACTCAGCTCTAGGTGCCCCCCCTCCTCCAGAGTGGCTTTGTTTTTTTGTTTTTTGGGGTTTTTTTTGGTACCGGGGATTGAACTCTGGTCCTTGAGCTTGCGAGGCAGGCGGTGAAACCACTGAGGTAAATCCCCAGCCCCAGAGTGGCTTTGTACTGCTTCCTTGTGCAACACCTGTAATAAAGTACTTTCACTTTGGACTGGTCTTCTCTCTGACTCCTCTTCTTCTTTCTGCATTTGAGAGAGAAACAAGCCTGGAACGTTTTTTAACTGCTACAGTAAGATAACGAGAAACTATTAGTGGATACCAAAGACAACAGCCACTTGGTCAATGGGCTATGTGATGCACATTGAATTATTCACAAAAGCAATTTTCCTGTTGTTAAGTTATCTATGTTTGCCATCTGATCATCAAGGAAGCAGTATCTGCAATCTCTCCTACAGAGACTGAGACTTGGGGAGGACTGGTTCTATCTTTCTTAAACATTACATTGTAAAAAGGTAATTCTCAGCTCCTTAAAAACAAAGGGTTAAATAATTTAAAAGGAAAAGCTTTCTAAATCAGGTGCTCAAAGTAAAATGAGACTGGGGCTTTGAAACAGGAAGAAGCCTGTTTTTCTGATGTTCAGTGGATATGACGAAAGCATAGAAGTCACCTGGGTCAAGGCCTAGGTAACCAAAATACTTTTAGTTTATCCTGACCTGTTTGTTTTTTCCCAAAGAATTATGCAGACTTTCTGGTTGTAGGAGAGGCAGTATAGGTGATAAGGGCAGGGGATGCAAATTATACTTATATTTAAGTCTCTAACGAGGTACATACTAGTAATGACTTTATTGGTTGGCAAAATTTCTTTTGTGTTGTAGGCTCCTTATTTGAAAACTTTACCTTTTAGGGCTTTTGTAAAAGAAAACAGAAATCAAACATTTTGTGTGTGTGAAGGATCTAAGTCGATGCAGCATGTCCATGGTATGAACTCAGTAAATATGTTTTCATCATGGTATTTCTTGGGAATTGTAGAAGGAGGGGGCTGTAAGTTTTTAAGATTCTCAACAATTCTGAAAGAATTTTCACATAAGAGAGGATGACTATAGCCTACACCTTGGAGGGCAGAGTTGGCTGTATCTTGAGAGATCTGAGTAATTTCTATTTATCTTATTTCTTTGGATTGATGTGACAGCCCCACAAGGAATGGATATTCTTGAACATAGAGTTAAATCATTGACAGTCATATTCCTGCAAAGGAGATAAAAATGTTGTCTGAATCAAGGGAGTAAGATAAGGCAGAAAAATTAGTTTAATGATATAGGTCATATGGGCTATAATTTCTTCTTACTTTTTTGTTAATATCAATATGTTTTGTGCAGAAACATACCCACAAGTCAGAATCTTATAAAACATTTTGTTCATGAATCTGTACAAAATAGATGCAAATAAAGTTATATATAAGGCCTATTTCTGATATGAGAAACTTAAAAATGTATGTTAAAGTCTTTAGCTTTCTGAAGAAATCTTTTGAAGAACAAATAGCAGGTGGAGCATGAGTCTTTTATCTTCAAAATAACTATGCCCAAACAGAGCATTTTTCTCAAATAAACCTCTCCTTGCCAGGTAGGAGGAAGTAGGTATGTGTAGATAAGTTTGACTCCAAAGCAGAGTAGGTCATTACCTTTGGTTTGTGAAATCATACATTAGAAATGTTATCTTGCATTTTATTCTGCTTTAATGTTCTCTTGGCATCAAAACTATAATTAATATATTAATTGATTTCCCAAACTTTTCTTTACAAATGCTTTATATCTTTAGCTTTGGTCTCCCATAAAACTGGCCTAGTACAACACAATGTATTTATATAGTATATAGTCCATTAATTTCAGAATGTATTTATTTATTTATTTATTATACGTTTACTAAACTACGTTTTTAGCTGAAGTTGTATATTAGATACTCTAGTACTGGTTCAGATACAGGCTGAAATGAAGCAGACTTGCATGGCAATCTTTCTAGAATTTATTATTGTGAAACTACTAAGAGTTAAAGAATAGTTTAAAATAGATTGTAAATAGATGTAAAATAGCAATACACTTCAAAGCAGGTCAGTAAGTGTGAAAAACTTACTTTGCCTACAAAACTTTGCAACTTGTGCTGCATGTTGTACATATATTCATTCGGCATTTTCCTCCTAAGGCTTTGACTTCCTTTTTGGAAATTGAGGGACTTAGGAAATTTCATGTCCAAATTTTGTAAAATATGTGAAAGTAAAATAAATGACAGGGTTCAGTGAAATGTCAAAGGCTCAGTTACAGAAACACATCATGTAAGGAAAGACATTTTCCTTTAAAATAAGACCATAATCTCATAATATATTTCCCATATGATTTTACATTGAAAGTCAACTGTATAGTTCTTAATGTGTATGTGAAGATCTCATCGTCACGGGAAGGAGGCAAGTACAGAAAGAAGGACATGGTCACTCATCTGCCAGTTGTCGTTATTATGGACAAGTGATAAGTTTAGTCAAGATTTACAGAGGATCTTGGAAACCCTCTGGTTGTGGAGGCATCTTTCTGATAAAGAGCCCCTTGAGAGGATTGCAAATATTGCACCTGCTGTAGAACACACAAAGATGGAGCTCTAACTAGAGGGGAAAATTACTGGAAATGTACCACTGGGTTACTAACAGTTACTGGTGAAATGCTTGCAGGAAAAGAACTCTTTCCGACTTCAAAAAAAAAAAAATGAATTCCATGCAACTGGTGTCCTGTAATAGGTAAATTAAATGACAACTTCTCCCCCTCCATGACAGCAAACTAACAAAAGTAAGAATTGCACTTTTACATATGCAACACAATAAATGTTCATCTGAATCTCCTGAGTTTGCAATATTTGGCTGAAAATACTGTTAAAATATACATTCTCAAGGGAATTTTCATTGCTTGCAGCTTCCTCAAAACCTGCAGTCACATTAACAGTAACAGCTTTTTGTTGTAGCGTTTTGGAGTTTCCACACCTGGTAAGAAGTGTACCTTTGCAAAGGTAGCAAAGGTATACAAAAAGTAGAATGAAACAAACACACACAGAGAGAGAGAGAGAGAGGGAAATCGAAAGACCCCACTGTTTCAAAATAAAGTTCAACAAACTTTGGTTTCACTTTTAGCAAAGGTATCATCAGGATTACTTTAAATTTCAGGTCAATAGGCATGCAGCTTCCTAGTTGATCTGCAGCAATTGAAGCATGGCTAATAGGAGCACTATTTTAAACACAAAGGTTAAACCCTGCTGCATTTTGACAAAGGTTAAATGCCTATTTACCAAAGTTAATGACTTAATAACATTTTGAATACCATTCTTTATATAAAGGTTAATCTCATATTTTTGCCTTCATGTTTCCTCTCTTAAAAGGAAATACTCATTAAGAACCAAACAATTATCTAATTGTTAATTTGTTTTGATCTTATTTATAGTTCTTCAACCAGAGTATTATATTTTGATTACATGGGATTTCTGTACAGTATTCAAGGAAAGAAGGCTAAAAAGGCAAAGAGTTCTATAAGAGAATTGCTACTTTCAAAAAGTCAAAAAGGAACGTGATCAAGATGGCAAGGCACAGATATAACCAATGATGGGAACACATACTTCCCAAGCTAGTAGATGAGACCAATCAACAAATTTCGATGAGGTATAAACACATATAACTTCTTGGGGTTAATACCAAAATTACTATCAGATGATCATACTTAAATGAGAAAATGTGAGAAATAAATATTACAGAAGGGAACAACATATGGTCAATTTGGCATTTACTTTGATATTATTTTAAGCTAAAATGATTATAATAATTTACTACATGAGGAGCATTAATTTAAAAAGTGCTAAAATGTTTCAGCCATTCTTTTCTTCAATATTTCTAAATGAATAATGATAATTTATTTTCCTATTGCTCAGAAATTATACTGAGAGTCTATATATTGAAAATTAACGCTGATTTTTCAGGATGTACACATTTGGGGAGATAATTGTATTTAGTGTTGTTATGAGCATATCGGTTTTCAGGTAACACATCAAACTTGAGACATTTTAACTTCAATCACAAGAACTATTAAGAGGAACACAACTGTTGCAAAAGCCATACCTGCCACCTGTAATTTATGTCAAGGTTATGGTGTTAGTGGCTGGTTGGGAAGCAGGGCAATGTCAGGAAAACAATTGTGAGAATGCCTCTCCCTTCCAAAGGAGAGCCCTCAGTCAAGCAGAGGAAGGCCACCTGACCCGTCAGAAGGTGGAGATCAATGAGAAATGAAAGCCAAATTTCAATTTTCTATGAAGTTAAAAAATGGAATAATTGAAAACACAGGAAATGAGAGAGTCTGCTAGGCTCACAAATGCTTCGTTTTATTGTTACAATTTAAACATTTTGTTAGTACATTTTTGAAGTACATAATAATCATGGGGAGTTTGTACATGTACATAACACATCTTAATTCTTATTTCCCCTTTGTATTTTTTCCTCTCTCCTCACTTTCTCTATTTATTGACCCCCTAAAACTATCTAAAGGTAAATCTAAGACTTCTGTAGGAAGAATATATACCTGGACATTCCAGTTATACAATTCTCCAATAGATCCAGTTATCATTTTTTTGCAAACATTCTATTACTATTCTGGTAGTATTTTATGTATCCTTGCAAATCTCTTTCACATGTCTACATTTATATTTATTTTTCTGCTTCAGTGTGTCATGGGAGATGTTGTTTTAGTTTTAATTATATGATCCTGGAGTCACTTGTTTGTTGAAACTCTATTGGCTTTGATCACAGCCACTCATTTGGTAATTGTGACCTAAGAAAAAGTAGAATTTGTAAAATGACAAGAGGCTCATTATAAACTATCTATACCACTATTCTTATTGGTAACTGTAAAATATTACGATGATGCCTTTGCAGTTTTGCTTTAAGCAAATAGATTTATCTTAACTAATCATCTCATATTGTTTCTGAATTAATTGGAAAGATTATAAAAATCTTTAAATAAAGAAGCTTATGATAAGTTTTTTGGCTATGACTGGTGGATATAATGTCTGTAAAAGTCCATTTGCTGAAAACTTAATTCAAAACAAATATAAACCTCAACTTGGCAGAATTATTCATATAACATTAAAGTAGAGATGCAATCATTCAGTTCAATTCTAGAGTAATAACTGAAAATTAACGTATGAATATTGTTAAGCTTAATATAGCTAAAACAATTGTTCATCTATGAAGTTATTATAATTCATACTCTTACGTGCTTTACTAGTTATTTTAATGGACTGTGTTTAGAGCTGTTTCAGTTTCACAGAAAAATTGAACATGCCAGGTGTGGTGGCACATGTCTGTAATTCCAGCATTTAGGAGGCTGAGACAGGAGGATCACCATGAGTTTGAGGCCAGCCTGGGATACATAGAGCATTCAAGGCAAGCCTGAACTACATAGTGAGACCATCTCAAAAAGCAAAAAACAAACAAAAGAAAAAACATAGAACTCCTCAAAATAGAAAAATTGAATAGAAGACAGAAGTTACAGAGATTTCCTATATATTATATGCAACCATAATCCCCCCAATTATCAACATCCTGGATTAGTTTTCTGATGAACTGCAATTGATACAATAGTATCACCTATAACGGACAATTTACATTATAGATCATTATTGTAGACTATATAAATGTGAATAAATTTATAAAAACAGGTATCCATCATTACAGTATCACAGAGAATAGTTTTACTGCCCTAAATACTGTATCTTCTGTAATTTATTTCTCTCTCCCTTCAAGCCTTGAAAATCGCTGACCGTTTTGTTTTCTCCGATGTTTTATGTTTACAGAATGTCATATGGATAGGATTGCACAGTTTGTAGCCTTTTCAAATTGATTCCCTATTATAGTAATATGCATTTAAGTTTCTCCTCTATCTTTTGTAAAGATTGATAGTTAATTCTTTTATCATTGAACAATTTTTTATTGCCTAAATACAATTTATGTTTTCATTCAACTTCTGGAGGACAACTCAGTTGCTTCCAAATGATGGCAATGGTTTATAAAGCAATTATAAATATTGTGCAGACTTATTTTGAAGTTTAAAAGATGGAGAGAATTAAAAAAATTATTTGGTTTAGTACCAAAGAGTATGACTCCTGGAGTATATAATGAGAACATGTTTTGTTTCATAAGAAATTGCCAAGCCATCCCCAGATGTTTCTGTTGTCTCTATTCTAACAATGCGTGAAATTTCTTTTGGCAAGAACTCTATATTTGATATTATGAAAGTTCTACTCATTTGGCACTCTAGGAGATGTGTAGTGGTAGCTTACTGTTTTAATTTGCCTTTCCTTGATGATACATGATATGGACATCTCAGATATTCATTTGCCATCTCTCTTTCCTTTGGTGAAATGTCTGGTAAAGATTTTTGTGCATTTCGGAATCAGATTGATTTTTACTTATTTTTTAATTTAAAAGGTTTTTGTATGTTTTAAAAAACAATCCTTTATTGGATATTACTTGCAATTTTGGGGTCAGTGTCTTCTATTTGTATTTTCTTAAAAGTGATTTTGCAGAATAAAAATAATTAATTTAATTAAGTCTAACTTATCTATACTTGCTTTAAGATTCGTACCTTTAGTGTTGTATCTAAATATTCATTGCCAAATCATAGGTTATCTAGGTTTTCTATTATATTATTTTGCAACTGTTTTATGGTTTTGTATTTTACATTTACATCTTTGATGCATTTTGAATTATTTTTATGAATGTTGTACAATCTATAAAAATTCATTTTTCTTGTGGAGTTATTCTAGAAACATTAAAAAAAAAATTACTTTGGGCCAGGGATTTAGCTCAGTGACAACATGCCTACCTCGCAAGTGCAACATCCCGAGTTTGATCCCTGGGGCGGGGGGGACATTATCTTTGCTACATTGTTATTGCCATTATTCCTTTTTCGAAGATCAGTTGACTATTTGGATCAAGATGCTTCCCTTCTGCAAAAATAATCAGCATAACCAGGAGAATTTCATTACTATCAGAAAACAACTACTTTACTTGAACATGTTTATCTGCAAAAGAGAAAATATAAATTCTGGAGATAACAGCAAGAATTTAGTCATGTGAGTTTGAAATATGTCACTATTTTAGAGGCAGTTTATCAATTTTCTTACTAGGAGAATTAGTTTTCTATTTCCAGGTCAATTACATTGTAGCAGGGCTCTCCTCAGGGACAACAGCAGTCAAATACAGGTGTTATTATAAGTGGAGATTCACTAGGTTCCCTTACACAAGAAATGGCTGCATAGTGCCACAGTGGCCATCTGCAGGCTAGAAAGCAAGGGAAACTGATAGTTGCTCTGTTAAAGAACATGAAATCTTCTATAAAACAGGAAACCATCTTGCAGCTCTATTCCATGTCTGAAAGCCTAAAAGTCTCTTGAAAGACTGCTGGTGCAAGTCCACATTTAAAGATTAAGAGTATGGGGTCTGATGCCCGTGGGTAATAGCACCCCCCCCAAAAAAAATGTACCTTACAAGAAGGGTTAAATATATGAGCTTCCCTTTCTTCCTCTTCTGTGTTCTGTCTGGGCCTCTGTTTGTTAGATGGTACCACCCTTGTTGAGGATGGGTCTTCTGCACTGTGTGCTAGTCTTCTCCAGAAATGCCTTCACAAAGAATCCAGAAGTATGCTTTATTCTAGGCATCTCTTAATCCAATCAGTTTGACAATCAATGCTGTTACAGAAATGCACAGTTTCCATGAAACAAGTAGATTTAGAAATGAAAAGGAATCAACATGTCTATAGTCACATGTTGATTTCTAATTCATTTACTTAAATTGTGTAGTTTGAGTAAAATGAATATTTTAATAAATTAATACAATATATTGAAACATTTGAACAGATAGTCAAATTGTATAGAACATTTCTTTAGTGGAATGTCAGTTAAGACAATTATCAATGGCAGAACATGTAATACTACTAATCATCTAGGTATGTCTAACAAATAAATATAAAGTTTGTGCAGGCTAATCCAAATTAAATATCCATTTGAATCTCTACAATTTTGTACTCCACCTTTGCCATCTACTTCATATAGCATTCTATTTTAGACATATTCTTTGTAGCCTACTAATATTGACTATTGCATTAATAAATGAGTAATAATAGTGCAATTAAGATTTCTGTGGTTAATTTCTACTTTTATCTTATAGACTGTATCATAGCATAAGATCTATAAATGAGAAATATAATATGTTTCACACAATAAGTTGATTGAAATCTGGTAATTTTAATGAAATAATTTAAAGCACCCAAAGTAATAGCTGGCATATAATATATTTGCAACATACATCATTTGACTATAGCTATAAAACTTTTTGGGTCATTTACATATGTTTCTTACAGAATAATGTGAAGGTAAAAACCTTGGTTAATAATATTAAATTGCCAAAATTTCAGGTAAAATGAAAATATTAATAAAAAAAAATTGCATCTACAAGCTACCTTCTCTAGTTGTACCTATTTATACTCTTACAGTTAATATTAATACTATTCTTATATTAAAGTAAAAATAAGGCTATTTCTAGAAAAAATTGGCTAAATTAATATTATATCTAGAATTATGAAAAGTTATAAAAATTGTTACAATATTTTAGGTTTTCTATTTTGGACATTGTAATTTCATTAAGAATACACACTTCATCAGCCTTTTTATACACAAATACCAGATGCATTGAGAGAGAAATTAGAGAAAGAATTCCTTTTACAATAACATCCAAAAAAATGAAATATCTAGGAATCAACCTAACCAAGGAAACAAAAGACCTCTACACTGAAAACTACAGCACTTTGAAAAAGGAGATCAAGGAGGATATAAGAAAATGGAAAGATATACGTTGTTCCTGAGTAGGAAGAACCAATATAGTGAAAATGGCCATACTTACAAAACTGCTATATAGATTTAATGCAATGCCGATTGAAATTCCAACAATATACTTTGCAGACCTAGAGAAAGAATCCAAAAATTCACTTGGAACCAGAAGAGACCTAGAATAACAACAGTAATTCTAGGCAGCAGAGACATGGCTGGGAGTATCACAATCCCCAACTTGAAACTATACTACAAAGATACTGTGATAAAAACAGCATGGTACTGGCAAAGAAACAGACCTGAGGATCAGTGGAATAGATTAGAAGATGCAGAAACAACTCCAGATACTAAGCCACCTCATCTTTGACAAAGGAGCCAACCACCCTCACTGGAGGAAAGATAGCCTATTTAATAAATGGTGTTTTAAAAATTGGATTTCAACCTGCCAAAGATTAAAACTAGACTCATACCTATCACCATGCACTAAACTAAGATTGAAGTGGATTAAAGATCTAAATATTAAGATAGAAACACTAAACTTGCTAGAAGATAAGTTAGGTAGAACTCTTGAAGACATTGCATAGGAAAAAGACTTTATGAACAAAACCTCAGTAGCAGGGGAACTAGCACAAAGAATCAACAACTGGGTTCTCATCTTCTTAAAAAGCTTCTGCACTGCAAGAGAAACCACCAACAGATCTAAGAGACAACCTACAATGTGGGAAAAAATTTTTAGCAGCTGTACCTCAAACAAAGGTCTACTATTTAGAATATATAAAGAACTGAAAAATAGCAGACCCCCTCCCAAATTCAAAGACTCAATTAAAAAATGAGCATCTGAAATGAACAGACATTTCTCAGACAAAGAAGTAAAAGCAGCAAATAAATATATGAAAAAATGTTCAACATCACTGGTCATTCGAGAGATGCAGATGAAAACAACACTGAGATTCCACCTCACCCCAGAAAGAGTGGCTGCTATCAAGAAATCTACCAATAACAAATGCTGGTGGGGTTGTGGGGAGAAAGGAACCCTTCTCCATTGTTGGTGGGAGTGCAGACTGGTGGAACCACTGTGAAATTCAATATGGAGATACCTCAAAGAACTAGGGCTAGAGGTCCCATTTGACCCAGCTATTCCCCTGCTGGGTATCTTCCTCAAAGAATTAAAAGAATCATGCCACAGCGATATATGTGCACCCATGTTTATAGCCGCACAGTTTGTAATAGCTAAAGCTTGGAAACAGCACAAGTGCCCATCAACTGGAAACTAGATAAAGAAGATGTGTTTTTGTTTTTTGTTTTTTTTTTAATAAAATGGAGTACTACTCAGCCATAACAAACAAGAAACTAGAGATATTTATAGCTAAATGGATGCATATTGAGGCCATACTCTTAAGTGAAATAAATAGGACACACAAGTGTAAATACCGGATAATTTCTCTAGTGTGAGAAATTGAAAGTGTAAATAAGGATTAAAATGATTAAAATGAATAATTGATAATTTGAAATAGGAAAAGGTCCAAAATGTATGGGGGGGTGGGAAGGGAAGGGGAAAGGGAAGAAGGGAAAGGAAAAATTATGAGAAAAGAAAAAATATGGAAATGAAGTCTATGTAAATAAGGAAGGGTGGAGGGGGTGAAAGGCGCACAGGTACTGGGGAAAAAAGTAAGAACCAAGATACGTCATGTACAGGTACTAGCGCCCTGTGATAAATGTAAACGTATTGTATACCTAAAATGTACCAATAAAAGAATTTTTAAAAATACACACTTCAGGAAATACAAATTTACAAGTTTTCTAGATTTCCCTACAATGTGTAACTTTGCTGCTTGTATGGAAAAATAAATAATAAAAACTGAGACATAAATGTCATATATAAACACAGGAAGATTTTGTACACACACAATGAATATTTCTGGAGCTAAAAATGTATAATACCAAATTAAAATATTTTTGAGTAATTATAAAATTCACATGACTTTTAGCTCAGAAAATTGTTTAGCTTTACTTAGCTATAATAGCATTAATTTAAAGAATTAACAATTGTATCTGAGTTATTTAAAGCCCAAATGTCTCCAAATAATAATTATATGAAGAAGTTACAGTTTGCAGCTAATAGGGGATTTCAGCTACTTCCATTTCTTGGATCACATCAAATTCCTTCATGTATTATAATTTATTATAAAAAAATTGTTGAGAATTATTTGGGTGAAATACATCAGTCACTGACATTCAGTTCACGATACAATGTCATTCCATGAGTCTTCATGAAGTTTGTAACTTAAAAACCAAAATAAACTTCCCTTTTTTTCGCTAATTATTTTCTGTTGATATAGGAAATCCTCCCTGAGTAGATGACATTTGCATTAAGACTTGAGGGATGATAATGAGATAGAGGAACAAGTGAACATCAGAATGAGAAAAGGGTTTGGTGTAGCACAAGAAGGAAAAGCAGCTTTTGCAAGTGAAGGGACTGTGTGAGATGGAGAATAAGAAGACATGGGCTTTGAAGACTGAACAGCAAGTTAGTGACAAAAATAACAAGGAGGATTTTCACTTTTATTCAAAGTTCAATGGCAGGCCATGCTATTTATTGTAGAGTGACATTGTTACAAGTTCTGGAGCTTAAGAATAAATAGAGGATATCCAAGTATTCTCAAAGCTTCTGCTTCTGTACAGGGAGATAATATAATATGCAGATTAACTTGAATTCATTAAAGGAGAACTCGTATGCAAAAACTGTAATGTTTTAGTGTGGAAAGCGAACAATTTTTGTGTGGAAAGAATTCACAGATATACAAAATAATATAGAACTGGAAGAAATTGTATAAAATTAATTAGATCCTCTCAACCTTTATGTGAGGAATTTGAAGCAAGGAACAGTTAATATATTTTTTCCTTTTTTTCCTCAGATGAAAATTTTATTTAAATTAGGTAAACATACTTATCATAATTTGATACATTAGGAGTTTAAAAGAATTTTTAAAATTTCCTAGTCTTATAGTGAAGAAATATTAAGATAATTAAACAAAGTATATGTATTAATTTTTTTGAGAGTACAGTTTAACTTTCTCTTCTTCATGCCCTGCTGGATATTTTCAGTGCTATTTGTACCAATTATTAAGTTAAGCAAAGTTGTAGAAAGAGGTTTCCATCTCTTAAAGGAATCAATTATATATTCAGGAATTAATGTGGAAAGATTTAAGGATGCATTCAGTAGAACTGTTGGTGACATATGTTTGTGTACTGAGAGACAATTGTGTGTACTCAAAAGAATATTTGGAGACAATATTTGAAAGGAAATTGAGACTGTGAAAAGTAGAAAATTGTCTGAAGTAGTGTGACAGCCAACATTTTCCTCTGAAAGAATTTTCAGAAAATATTCCTTGGAAATTTCAATTAAAAAATCAGATAAATGATGTAAGCACTAGATATTCGTGCATTGTAAAAATCTCTGAAACTGTAAACGTCCACACACATACACAAATCTGTACATGTGTACACAAACAATAAAGTCTATAGTGAACTCACTGACATTATTCCTGTAGAAAACTAAGTTAAGCATTTTACAACATGTAGCTTATGTCCAGGGACTTTACATCTGTACTTCTTCATAATTTTCCCAAAACCTGTTTCATTCATATTTGGTTTATCAGGAAATGAATGTGATGAGAACTACAGGTAGTACAAGCTCTTTCCTTATGAACCTGGCTTGCTGATGAAAAGGGAAAGCATAAATAAAGATAACAAAATAAATGGAAAATGAGGATGTCTTTTTTTCTTGTTGTTAGTGTTGTTAATTGTAAGGTGTATTTATTTGTTTCCCACCTTGCTATTCTCACTATTTAGAGAAATCTCAGACACAATGGAGTCAGTTTTTCTACACTTATAATAGAATTTAGATATACTTATGAAGGCACATATATAAATACATATATTCCTTATACTTGATTTATTAGTCCTCTCACTCTCCTTGTCCAACAAAAGTAGATTAGTGGTATGAGTTTAATTTTATTAAACCCTGAAGCCATTCCTCAATGGTTTCATCTCTAATGGTTGTACAATTAATCTCAGGAATGTTCCTACAAATATTACCAAAGAATCTAAGCATAAAAAATTTAAAGTATACTATAATGACTCCTACCCCAGTAGCCCTTCAGGGTAGTAGAAATTGATGTTGACCTGTGAACTTGAAAATTGGTTCAAAATACAACTTGTACATTGAATTATTTCTGTAGGTGAGTATTAGCATGCATTTAATCTTTTGATCCCTCACACTCAAATTTGGAAAGTGAGGTAATTCTTTTTTGAATTTGTGTTTATTAGTATATGTTTTTGATATACAATAATTACACTAAATTTGTGGGAAAGGTACCTATATACATCATATCTTTTTTGTATATCCTTTTATTGGTACATTTTATGTGCACAATATAATGACATTCATCATTGGAAACTTGCACTTTTACATACTCTCTTGGTTCTTATTTTTCCCCCTTCCCCTGCCCTCCCTTCAACCCCTCCATCCCTCTATACATCATGTCTTGATAAGTTTTATTCCCTTTCCCACCTTCTCCAAGGCCCCTGCCCATCTCCAAAAAGTTCACCTTTGATGGAGTCTCTTCCAGTAGTAAAGTTCTAGAATTCTTTTTTTGTCATCTTAATGCTCTGTTCTCTACATGTTATTCACAAGAGTGGAAGGATTTCTCTGACTGAATCAATTACTTGTTGTGAAGTAACATAAGACATGCCAAAAGTTCAATTAATATGATCCCTGAATTCAGCTAATACATTAAACATGTTTTTAGGGTTTTTAATCTTCCTTGAAAGTAAACTAGGAGGCAAGGAATATGTTCAATTCTTATCAGAATAGCCCAAAATATAGGAAGCAAAAATCCTCTGTACGAAGTCCATTTGTTGTAGAAATGAATGTGACGGTCTTACAATTAGGGGGAAAACACTTCTGAAGAAGTGGAACTCGTCCCATGCTGAAGTACCGGGTCCAGTGTGTGTTGCACTAAACTAAAGTAAACAAAACTCAAGCAAATACCATGATAAATTGCTCAGATATTAGTGTGCTGTATAATTAAACCTCTAATTTCATTGGGACTTTATTTTGAGAAAATAAAAAAGCATGAATATATATATATATATATATATATATATATATATATATATAATGGGATATATTGACTTTATAAGTGACTGGTAAATTTAAAATATTCTTTTTAATGGAAGTAAAGCTGGATAATAGACACAAAATGCACTTTTCCAAGAATTGAAAGGCATTTTAAATGAAATGAGTGTCTGCTATGTATATATGAACTATATGTGAACAAGTCATAAACATTGGAATGTCAGTAATGAGCTTCAATTCTAATATTTTCAATTTACTTGACTGCAGATTATACATTAGATATTTGTAAATAAGCATTTATTTGAGTTCTTTAGATATAGAATTTGGATTTATTAGTTTTTCCTTCTACTACTATTCATTATTCACAACTGAGAGTGATTAACCACCTCTTTTGGGGACATTTGCCAAGGTCTGGATGTATGATTTGTTTATCAAAATTTGTGATAGTTTGAATAGAAGTCAGAACTTCTTTGAGTACATGATAGTGATCCTGCCAAAAATTCCACAGGATAGCCTCTTCTTTGCTCCCAATAGAGAATTATTTTATCCCAAATATCATCCATGGAGAAGTGAGAAAATTATACATAGAATAATATTTCACTATATTTTTACTTCAAATATGAATATTTTAAAGGAATTTTTAAAATTTTACAGTGTAGAAGAAAGAAAGCAAGAGAAGTAGTTGTTTCAGAATTATAGTGGAAAGTTATATAAGTATTCAAAAAAGAATAGTATTAGTGAAAGAGCTCTAATCGTGTAATTGTACTATTCTGAAATTGTTTTGAGTCCTCTGGTTAATGGCAATGTGGAAAATCATGTATTACATCACTTATTTAAATAGAATAAGGAAAATAAATGCCATATGTTAACTTACGCATGTAAGTGTTCATTCAAATATAGAATAGGACAGAAAACATTTCTAAAATTAACAGATCTTAGAAAATAGTATAGTTATGATAAAAAATGGTAAAAATATGGACATTATTTTAAGATGAATAAATTATGTATGCACATTATTTTACTTTAAAATAGAAGAAAATACCCTATCTGTGCAACAAGCGAAGTACCAAATATTTTTTGTCAGGAATTTCAGTAAGACTCTGCTTAGAAATATGTGGAGGAATAGATTTACTAATA
The DNA here is from genome assembly GCF_053883595.1 of Heterocephalus glaber. Classification (NCBI taxonomy): domain Eukaryota; kingdom Metazoa; phylum Chordata; class Mammalia; order Rodentia; family Bathyergidae; genus Heterocephalus; species Heterocephalus glaber. The sequence goes on from NW_028258325.1 coordinate 27,261,247, forward strand.
AAATTAGTAAGTGAAGTATGTAAGCAACATTACAAATTTAAATATGTTTATTGGAAAATTGCTTTGAAAGAAGTGGAAGATAAAAGTTCTTTATAATATTTAACAAAGTGATTCTCTTCCTTGGCTATTTGCAAGAAATATTTTGACAAAGATTTCATTGAATTCTATCACACAAATTTGCTTTACAATAAGAAATCATTTCTTATCAATTAATATATTTATTCATTGAGCAAATATTTGAACTTTTACTGTTCATCTGGAATTCACTGAAATTAGACTTGGAAGCAAACTAAAATAAATTTCCTCCATTCATATTTCAAACTTGTATTTTATTGTGGAATGCAGATGCGAGTATGTGTATGTCAGGAAGTAATAGATGCTATAAATAAAATGGAGAAATGTTATATGTACAAAAACTTACAGTCAATGGTGAACGGCTACTTTCACAGGATGAGCAAACAAGGAATATTTGAGGAGGCAACATTTATAGAGTGCTAAGTAAATATATCTTCCTCAAGTTTGAACGATTTATCTTCAAGGCAAGATAAGTATTCCAGAAAGGCTGAAGCAAAGTATTGTGATCAGGCAGTTGGTCACTAAGTAAGAAATGAAACCACTGGAAGAAGTGAAGTAACACATCTAAGTTGTAAAAAGAGCACTCTGCTTCCTTACATGTAAGTAGAAAGAGAGATAAGGGGATATAAGGGGAATTAAGGAGTTGTTTCACTTTCCTCATAAAATATGAGCGTGACCAGCACATGGATATGAGATGAAAATGGAGGGATAGTAGAACTCTACAGAATAGTAGAGTTGGGGGTGGGTAATTTGCAGCAGAACCAGTAACACTTGCTCATAGTTTGACTCACTTGGTTTGGGAAGAGCTGCAAATGATTTGGTTTTAGCAATTTTTACGAGAATACTTTGGTCATGATCCTTTTTTCTTATGTCTTCATATACAACATTCATAATCTAATCAGGGAATTATTTAAAGCTTGAAATGCTGGATTTCAGATATTCATATCTTATAGAAGGTTAATAGAATACATAATATGATCTTTTAAGCAAATATTTCATAAATAGATCTATGGAAGAGTAAGTTAAAATTTTTATTCAGTACTATTTTTGTCATAACAGAAATAATTTGCTTGTGAGAACATCAGCAGAAATACATAACCAGTACTGTATCAGAATATCATTTTCTTAAATACTGTACTCAGCAACATCGTCTCCTAGTTTTTTCAACCAATATTCTTACAGGAACAAATTGGATGGTATTATAGTTTCATATACATGTTGGAGTGTCATTTCCTCTTCATTGAGTTGCATAGCAATGTCTTTTGCTTCTGTTTATTTTCAAAGGGTGATGTGTATTATTGTCATTGTATGAATGTTTGTATGCCCTCAAAATTCCTATGTGATGATACCTTAACCCCAAGGATGATGGTATTAGAAGGGGGTCCTTTAGGAAATGGTAGGTATTGAGGATGGTGCCCTTGACATGCATTAGTGTCCTGACAAAAGAGGCTCTAAAGAGCCATCTTGCCTCTTTTCATGAAGTGAGGACCCAGAGAGAAGTGTCCATGTTTGCAAAGGAAATGAATCTTCACTTGACTGTGAACCCGCTGGTGCCTAGATCTTGGAATTCTCCCCCTATAGAACTATAAGATATAAATTCCTGTTGTTCGTAAGCTACCCAGTTTGTAATATCTTGTTACTGTAGTTCAGAGTAAGAAAGTTTACATATAAATATATATTAAAATGATAGTGTATACTTTAAACATTCTTCCAGGCTTGTAGATGTTTATTATGCTTTGTTTACTATAATAATTTTATTGCATAATGTTTGCAAGCTCAATAGGATATATCTGTGGGAAATTTTATATTATAAAAACCTACATTCAAAGAACAATGTGATTCTAAATTTAATCTTCATGATTAATCTTTATGATTTCTTTATAAGCTCCTTTAATTTATTCATATAACTATGCTATAAATATCTATTTATAATAAAATAAATATTAGGTGCTACAGTAAAGATCAGGAAGAAAATATGGTAAATAAAAATATCAATTCTTTAGAATTTACATGCTACAAAAATGAAGAATCTAGTGTTTGCCAGAATACAAAAGATAAATCAGGCTATCAAGCAGCATTAGAAAAGACATTTCTAGGGAAATCAGGAACAAGCTAAAATCTGAATGCTATATAGAAATTAACCTGGAGGCCAGGGATTTAGCTCAGTGGTGCCACTGCCTGTCTCACAAGTGCAAGGTACTGAGTTTGAACCCCAGTACCAAAACAAAAAAGTCAACTCTTATAGAAATTAACCAGAGTTTAAAAACACTGTCATATTGAGAACTAATTAATCAAAGGGTTAGCATCAAAAAGAGGGGAAAATGTAGTGTTCGAGGAAATGAGAGAATTGTAATTATTTAAAAAGTGAGTATCTTAGTCATTTTGGGCTATTGTACCAAAACACCACAGACTGACTTATTAACATCAAAAATTTATCTCTCACAATTCTTCAAGAAGGCCCAAAGAGCAGCAGATTCAGGGTCTGCTGAGGGCCTGGTCTTCAGTTCACAGGCAGTGTCTGATCACTCTGTTCTTGCATGAGGAGGGGTAAATGAGCTGTCTGAGGCCCTTCTTTGTAAGGGCTCTATTCTTTTTATGACAGTACCATCCTTTTATCAGTTTATCAAGGACGGATCCTGCCCACTACTGTCATCACTTCAGGTGTTCAGATATCAACATATAAATTTAGAAAGAAAAACTTTCAGACCAGAGCAGTGAAGTAGAATTTCAAGCTATTTTTCATCCAAACAGTAGGCGTTTTTTCAGAAACCATTATTAGATAATCAATTGTCTTCTTACCATTATTGTACACCACTATTTTGATATTTGCATATGAATTTTAGGAAATAAATTTTCATTCCACTTCACGAATACTAGATAGATTAATCACTTAACTCTTTATATTATAAAAATCAATGTGTAGTGGATGTTATTTTAAAGTTATACAGATAATAAAACATTTTATAGTTGTTTATATTTTTTAATGTCAACTATTGTTTATTCCCTAGTTCCTGGACTTGAATCTTTATATTCATTGCTATGTCTGAAATTATAACAAAACCCAAAACCCAGTGAAGTCAAAGAAACACATACTATTTAAGAACAGTTCTTCAATGAAGTTTTGTCTTTATGAGTAACTTATAAATTATAATAAAACTAACATTATGAACTATGAACTACCACTTAAGTGCTTGGTCATTTTGACCCATTGTTGAAAGATAGATAGATATATATATATGTGTGTGTGTGTGTGTGTGTGTGTGTGTGTGTGTGTGTGTGTATGTATATATATACATATATATATATACATATATATATATAGAGAGAGAGAGAGTTATATATAATTTAATTCTCATAAATGCAGTGGGAGAAAGGCATAATTTAAATCAATTTATTAATAAAAAAGGCTCATTGTCCAATCCACAGTCATATACAATTAATAAGGGTTGTATAAATGATTCCATCAGTTCAGGACCATTCTCATTTCAATTGTCATGTGCCTAATATCAATGCTAACAATGAAAATTACCTCCTAGTGTTCGCTGGTCATTGTTGATTGATTAACTCTCAGAGATTATTCTTGGCTGGAAAAAGCTGTCTGACTCAAAGGCACTCTTCTTTCCAGAGGTTGTCTATAACTCACAGTTGGCCAAGAAGTGGTTTCCAAGGTCCAAGTTCTACCTTCTCTGAAACACCATTCCAGCCTTAGAATCCACAGGACTGGCTGAAGTCTGCTGCAGATGCATCTGTGCCTTATTTCCCCCCATTATTTTAATCCCTATTCCCTTCTCCCCATTCCTCTTCCTTGTTCCTCTTCCCATTTGAACATTTTCTTCCCACTTCTCTATATCTATCCTCCATTTTTGTTCTTATTTACTCTTTAGGTTTCTCAGAAATGAAGAGACATCCCATAGAATGGGGAACAGATTCTACCAGCTGTTCCTCAAACAAAGAACTAATATCTAGAATATATAAGGAACTCAACAAAATCAGACTTCCAAAATTTAAAAACCCTATCCAAAAATGGGCATCTGTAATTAATAGAAACTTCTGAGGTGAAGAACAAACAGCAAATAAACATATAAAAAATGTTCAGCATCACTGGTCATTTGAGAAATGCAACACTGAGATTCCATCTCACTCCAGAAAGAATGGCTATCATCAAGAAATCAACCAATAACTAATTCTGGCAAGGGTATGGGGAAGAAAAGAACCCCTCTTCACTATTGGTGAAATGTAAATTGGTACAACCACTATGATAATCAATATGGAGATTCTTCAGAAAACTGAAACTAGAAATTCCAGTGGACCCAGCTTTTCCCCTTCTAGGTAGCATCCTTGACTTTTTGAGAGAGACAGAGGGAGATGGAAGGGGGAATCAATTCCCTTCTCTATCCATCATGATTTTTTCACTTACTTGTAGATATTGTCCCTGGAAACTTTTCCCTATAAACAACCTGTGCACAAAAAGAAAGCTGTAAAGTAGTGAAGAAGAAGAAACAAGAACATGTGGAGATTATACCCCTCTTTCTTAAAATGCTGTGACTTAGAAGTCACATACACTACTTTGACATTGCGATGACTAGAATGAATCTCCTGACTTCTGAGAAATGTAAGATTTTTCTTTAGAAATTTCTCAGAATCCAAAGGAAACATAAATCACTGCTGTGGTGGATTTGTGCCTCATCTCTGACTGCTATAGAATGAGTGTCTTAAACTATAAGTATTTATCTCTTATAGTCTTAGAGACTGCAAATCTGATATTCAGAGAAATCTGACCTGCACTGGTCAAATTCTAGTTAGGACCCTCTATCTGGCTTGCATATGAATGTCTTCTTGTTCTATCCTCACATGGTTGAGAAAGAAATCTCTAATGTCTCCTTCTTTTCTCCTCAGAGCACTTGTACTATCATGGACTTCCACCTTCATGTCCTCATCCACAAATGACCTTAAAGATACCATGATATAAGTGATTAGGGCTTCAACATAGGAATTTTATAGAAATACATTCAGTTCATAACAATAAATGAGGAAAACATTCAGAAGATTCATTTAGATTGAAATGGGTTTTAAATTTTTATGAGGATTCAAGTAAAACAGAGAACTTTCTTTGTACTTATGTTTACATTCTGTCTAGATATAAGGCATCAAAGACTAAAATTCTGTTTCCAGGAATGGTATTCCTTTTGTAATATATTCAAATAAATATATATTCTTGTGAAAGATGATTTGATCATGCTACTATACAATTCCCCAAATAATGAGAAACTGATATGAATAATCAAATTCATATATATATATATATATATATATATATATCATGCACATATCATTGTTGGAAACATATAAATTAGTATATAAATTATGTGCTCCATGGAAAATTTTATGATGAAACTCAGATGAATAAGCTATGAGATTAACAGGAAAAATTACACAAATAAAATTGAGCAAACTATAGAAGGTTCATCAGCATAGCCACTGTGTATGGTTACATACATTGTAGGTTCATGAAAAAATATTCTTTTCTGTTATGTACAATACAACCAAGGCTAGACTAATAGTATCTATCTAGATGAAATGACACAAATAGTGTCTTTGAATATCGATAGACACTGACACCTCAAAGAAGCAGGAAAAAAACCAAGTGTTTATGAATTACACATACACAAGACCTGTCACATGTATTTATTCAAGATAGAGCAGACACATTCATGAACTTTGTTATTTGATTGTATGTGTAGAGTCAAGTTCAAATTATTCAGTGGGATGTGTTACATTATGGGGGACTGTATAAAGACAGAAAAGTGGCAGTAAATTCAGTCAGGAGAAAATTTTAGAAAGACCAATTAGTTATGCATCAGAAAACATATAGATTGACCAAGGCTTGTGAGAATTGAAAGTTAAAACAGGAAGTCACAGAAATGATTTGTTTTCTTGCAACTTCAAAAGCAATAGTGCAAACAGGACACCTGGTAGACAGTCTTTTTGTGCCAGGATGAACCAAATAGGCAGAGTGTCTAACCTTTAAGAGCTTGTATTTTCCTATGGGAAAACATATACAGAACTATATTTCAGGTATGACTACATAATAGAGCAAGAGATATCAGTAGTTTACATGTTTGTACATGATTTCAATAAGAAATCCATGAAGGTCACTATGAAGAAATGACATTAGACTAGAGAGCTGATGGAAGTGAGGGATGGAGCAGTTTGAATATCTAGGGAAAGGAGAAACAGCTAATATAAAGGCCCTGAGTTGAGAGTATACTGGATATGTTCAAGAATGAAAAGAGGGGAGGTAATGTGGATAGAGTCCTGTGGCAACTGGAATTCACTGTATCACATCACAGTAAACACATTCTAATATAGCAAATAACAAAGGGAAATACAGATACATTCTCCAAACTGCAATATAAAATGCTCCAGTGTAATACTAAAAAGGCCTTATATTCAAGCTTTGAATTCCTTTTATCAACAGTCATATCCTATGTGTAGCTACCTACACTGTATAATATTCAACTTATTTTTTTTGAAATGTAATAGCACTGTTAATGACTATTTTAACTATTATACAAAATTGTTTAAAACAACTTTGTTTTTAAAAACATTTTTGATAAAATATAAAGTAAAATTCTTTTGACGGTATCACTGAACTTTAAAAAGTTTGAAAATGTGTAAGTATACAAGTAATTTTGATACATGTTCACGAAAATCAGATAGACTTAAGATTTTAACTAAGGATATGGACTTTGAAGACAAGTAATTTGTAATGATGGAAGAAAACGGATTTCTAATTCTGAAATATTGAGACTAAATAATTTATTTATAAACAGAACCATGGGAGTAAATTTAGCTTAAAGGAATCTAATCCAAATTCTAGCCATGTATCAGTTGACAACAGACATAATGAAATACAGAAATGTGTGCCAAAAAAGGAAAAATCAAACAACAATACTATGAAAGCACATGAAGTAAGCTTTTGAAGATACATACAAAGTCAAAGAACAACATGTCATGATGGTCATACAAAAATATTTTATACAAGATATAAAAAACATTTCTCAATGACAGATTTAACATGAAAATTAATAACAATTATTTTACATTTTTACAGGATCTAAAACATTGGTCATTTTCCCTTCTACAAATGTCTCTTTTTATTAAAAAAAATCACCTCCATGAAAATTTCAGTGAAAATAAGATAAAGAAATTAAATCTTTTTCTTCAAATTCCTGGGAACCAATCAAATATTTATTGCTAGATTAACAAAGTGCACAATAAAACTAAGCAGCATAATCCAGAATATTTATGAAGTTTATGTAGCTATATATGCTGATTTGCAGCAGATAATAAAAATATTTTTGTTTGAAAAATAAAACTCATATGAAAATCTTTAATTAGATTTTTACAACAATTACCTAAGACAAAAACACCACAAAGCAAGCCTTCTGGTAAATACAGAGAAAAAGTCCTTAGTGACACATTAAAAGTTCCCCATGTAGAATTTTTATGTGTGAAAAGCTGTGAAGATAACACTTTGTTGTAAGAGAGAAGGTTGGGGAATTCTCTTGGAGCTGCATTTGAATAACAAGCACATTTTTACTTGGATTAAGTTAATCATCTTGGGAGTGCATAGATGATAGAGATATGAGGGACAAAGTCTTTTCTCCTGGACCCCATTCCTTGGCAGTGCTACTTTTCCAGACACATAAATCAAATGGTATTATGTAGAATGCATTTACAATGAAGAGATCATAAAAAGGCAGGTGCTGTACTCTAAAAGATTAGCAACCTTGAGTGAAGTATAGAATTTCAAAATAACATAAACCAAGTTTCAAAAATGTATAAAGTACAAGTTCACATGGTTGAGATATTAGGAAACATTTATTTTTTTTAATTAATTAATTTATTTATTTATTTTTGGTACCGGAGATCGAACTCGGGACCTTGCGCTTGCGAGGCAGATGCCAGAACCACTGAGTTAAATCCCTGGCCCATGGAAACATTTATTTTTAGTATGTGTTCTGATTTTTTTCTGTGTTGCTAATTACTGTTTCCCTTATTTTACTTTCCTGAAGTTATTTTAGTTTTAGAAGATTTCATCCACATTTTCTTGTGTTGAATACATCAGTTTGTATTATTTTCTTAGTAGATGCTCTGAGTATTAAAATATTTATATATCATTTATCATTGCCTGCTGGCATTGAAGTTTTACCAGTTAAATTAAAATGTAGAAACCTTATGGCCATTTGGTACCCTTAACACTCTCTACTTTTTAATACATAATTTTCTTAATTATTTTTCTTTAGACATTGAGCACCACATCATATTCTCTTTCTTCATCCTTCAAATACAAGTTGGAAAACTCATAAGAACTAGAATGATCTCTATATTTAATCTTGTATGTATACATTCTGATATTCTGTTTGCTTTTTTGAAATTCCAGGCTGCTTGAAGTACTTTGGGTCTTGAAGGACTATGGGTTGAAAGTTTGATCCCCATAGCATTATCAGAAACCAGCGGAACCTTCTAGAGGTACAGTCTACTGGTAGAAATTTAGGTAATTAGGACAGTGTCATTGAAGAAGATCTCTGAACCCTAGACTGTTCCTTCTTCCTGTCTTTCCATTTTCCAGCTCCAGAGAGCAGCTTCCTTCACCATGCAATTCCACCCCAAAACAGTGAGTCAACTAACCACGAACTGAAACCTCCAAAACTGTGAGCCAAAATAAATGTTTCCTATTCTTAAGTAGATTGTCTCAGGTGTTTGTGACTATGATGGAAGGCTAATACATAAACATTTATCTGTTATCGTTTTCTTTCTATATATAGTTATTTTAGGAATTCTTATAATTAGGTTTGTTAATATCAGATTTTCTTAGTTTTTAATCTGACAGTAGCTGTGTTGAAGAATATTTTTATGAGATATAGAATTTGCATTGAAAATTCTTTTCTTCTTTAAAACTACTTTAAAACTATGGTGCCACTTCCTTTGCTTGCATCATTTCAAAAGAGAAATCTCTGTTATTCAAATTGATATTTCTCTATTAACAATGTATTATTTCCCATGGATAATTTCTAACCTTCTTTGCAATTAAATTTCAAAAGTTTAATCATAATCTTTCTTGGTGTACTATTCAGTCACTGTTAATTTTTTGTGTGTCCACTTGACTGGATTAATAAATCTTTAGCAGATTTGCAAAACACACTTCTAGGTGTAACGCTGGGATGTTTCCTGAAATGATTAGTGTGTAGGTCAGGAAACTGAGGGGGAAGACCCACCATGATCCCATGATTGTCAGTGGCACCATCCAATTAGCTTGTACCCCAGATGGAATGAAAGGGAAAGACGGAAGAGGAGCCATCTATTTTTTTTTTTTTGAGACAGGGTCTTGTCTATAATTCAGGCTGTACTTGAACTCATTATGTAGCCTTGAACTCACAGTGATCCTTCTCCTCAGCCTCCCAAGTGCTTGGATTACATGTGGGCACCACCACACCCAGCTAAGACCTACCTTTAAAAAGCTCTATTTTTCTTGAGCATATGAGTCCTCTGCTAGTGTTGTCACCTGTAGACATCAGATTCTACATTATTCAGTTTTTCAGTGCAGGTTAGTACCAGGAATCTCCAAGGAGCTTCCATGCCTTTGGAGGTGAGAGTGGTGCTACATCTTTTATCCCTATTGTTCTGAGGCTCCCTCTTATTTGGACTGAGAAACTACCAGAATCTTTGCCTCTCAGACAGCCATTGTAGACATTCCTGCCTCTAGTGCTAGAAGCTCAACTACTAAAACCTCTTGGAATATGTAATGTTCCTCTAAAGAACCATAACCAACAACATTATTTTGTAAATGTGTGTCTTTTTACCAATTTGGGAAGCTTTTGGCCATTGTTTCTGGGAATATTTTCCCAATTCAATTTTCTCTTTCTTCTGAGACACCAGTGATATGAATGTTGTTTCTTTTTTATGGTAAAAAAAAAAAGTCCTTGACATACTATTGTTCTCAATTCTTTAATTTTCTTTTAATTATTTTCTTTGTAAACTTTATTTTGCTTTTATTTTTATTTCATTTGTTTACTTAAGAAAAATGCTAGTTAAAAAAAAAGAAAAATGCTTGCTGATAATTTAATCTTCATGAGGACTAGTTTAAAATACTTGTCAGATTATTATAACATCTCATCCAACTTGTTACCATTGATTATATTTTCTCATTCATGTGATGGTACTGCTTTTTGGTATGATGAGTAATAGATGTTTTGAATATTATACTATTAAGCTCTGGATCATATTTAATATTTTTAGTAGGCTGTTCCACTTTTTGAGGTGTAGGATGGATGTGCATCTTCAGTTTTCTACTGCGTTCTATCAATACTACCCTGACAAAAGTAGAGCCCTGGTGTCACCTCTTGATTTCAAATGGGTATGGTGTAAATACAACTTCCTTTAGACCTTTCTGACACACCCAGTAAGACCAAGTCTCTGACTATTAATGCTCTGTTGTCTTATATTAGCTCCCCACTAGGCATCACTAGACAGGGGAAGGGAAGGAACTGTAGAGCCTACTTGCCAACATTTCATTGTTTTTAATTGATGCAATAGGGCCCTAGAGGCCCTCACTATGATTTGCTGATGCCCCAGGGGACAGAAAATTGGAGCGCTGGTTGGCCTTAATTTGTACACCATTATTTACACTGATTTCTTTCAAATGGATATAGAAATAAGCTCAGCTTGCTACTGAGCCTTATTAATACCAAGGGTAGGGAGACAGAGTTATGTTTCCCAGCTTCAATCCACTCTACCTTGTTCATTCTCACTGATGCTGGGTAGGAGTACATACAGATGTTCCCCTTGCAATTAAATCACCTTAAAACTCTTTAGTCCAGGAACTCCAAGTGTAGCTTGCCTCTGTCATGTGGGAAGAAAAAGACTTGAATTCTTTACCTACCGCTAGTATCCTGGCAGTAAATTTTATCACTACCACCTACTTTCACATGGCAGGAAATAGATGGTTGGCTCTCATCTCACAGTAGTTGACATCACATAGTGGAAGAATTAGAGAGCTGATTTTTATTTTGTATGGTTTGGAAGGTAGGATGGGGGATAATTCTCTACTCTGCTCTGTAGACACTGTATTTGGATGGGGCCTTGAAGGACTTGTGATTTTTAGTTGGCATGGGACTAGTGGAGGATGAACTTTCTGAAAAAAGTTTCTGTGGTTGGAACACAGTTTAACTTGTTATTTGGCCTGGGGGAATAATTTTTACTTAAGATTTATTTTTCTATTGTTGCCTTCTGTGGCTTGTATCAAGATGTCCCCTCAAAGCCTCATACACTCATAGGTGGGACTTGTGGGAGGTGGCTGGACCATGATTGTGTGATACTAGGGTTAAGGGAGCATGGTGCAGGATTAAATCCACTAGCATAGTTCTAGGTGTAGAAAATGGGAAGGCTTACATGTGGGTGACACCATCGAATAAGCTTGTGGCCTATATGGGATAAAAATCCAAAAGGTTCACTGTTTGCTGTTTGCTGCTTGCCTAGACATGGACTCCACTGCCATGTCCCTGTGCCATGTGTTCCTGCCTTGAGGCAGGGGCCTATGGACTGAAACCTCTACAAACTGAACTGAAATAAACCTTTAACTTGTGGTTGTTGGATATTTTTTTCTGCAGCAACAGAAGAGTAACTAAGACACTGCCTGTTGATAATTTTGGGTTGAAAGTTTCTGACCTCTGTCTAAGATTTATGGAATAAATAATTTATAATAACATAATTCAGAGAATTAACTGATATGCCTGAAGTTCTACAGTTCCTAAACAATCTGTCTTCTTTTTTTCTCACCTTGGAAGTTGTTGTATGTATGTGTGTTGATGTATTCCAAGGACTAAGTTGTGATACGGAAAACTGGGTTGAAAGTGATCACTCTATTTTATCAGAGTTTTTCTTTTTATTAAAAAACTCATTAAAAATAGTATCAAAGAAAGAGTAAAAATATGTCAAGTCAATATTATACACGGCATATAAATAAGAGTAGGGCTTCATAAAACACTAAGGGAATAAATGTGACTATATGCCAGAAGTTCTTAAACAATATCTTGGCAGCATGGAAGGAGAGTCACTCATGAGTCTGTAGAACTAAATAGGAACCACATTAGTAATGGCCTTATATGCTTAGGTAAGGAGTTTGGAATTTTTGCTTTGTGGATACAAATCTCTAAAATAATTTAGTTTTTATCATGTGATTAAATTTACATTTTATAGAATTGTTTCATTATGATGTGTACAATGTATCAAAGTACTCAAGAGACAAAAATATTAGATAACAAAATGTCAGGAGATGGCAGTGAAAAAAAGTAGAACAGGATAAATGTAGGGCACATTTATCAGAAGATATCCAGGCTGATGTTTTGGTAGGTCTGTAGGGCTGGAAGAGTAGATTTGGGGAAAGCAGGAGAGAGGAAGGGGTTAAGGTTTCCTTGAATATTTCTGCCTTTGAATATGTGATAGATGTCAGTTCATTTTCTGTTAAAAAATACAAGAAGAACAGCAAATGAAGAGACTTGTAGGAAGAAATTAATTACATTCATTTTTGACAAGTTCAATGAACTTTCCTGTATCAATAGAGGATTCTCAATAGTGAGAGCAGCTGAACATGGTAATGAAGGTCAGGAGACAAATTCAGACATTCACTGGCATATAATCAGAAGGTAAAATCATGTATACATGTATACAATGGTAACAAGAATGCATGTCAAAAAAGCAAATAAAAACAACAACAAATAAAAAATAAATAATTTCAAGAATTTATATTAGAGAGGTTGAGAAGAAAGCAAAAATGAAAAAAGACATTGAATAACTAGTTAAAGTATTAGAAAACTCCATAAATAATAAAAAATTCCACAAACCAGAATGATTTCCACACTAACAAAGTTGTCAAGAATGTTCTAATGTGAGGGTGTTTTTGCTTGTTGCCTGAGTGAATAGTTGTCCAACTATGATCACCTGCAACACAACCTTGGAGCTTACCTTATATACCAAATCTCAGACTCTCTGTTGTGCAGGAGAGTAAGAAGGTCCTATGCTTCTGAATTAGAAGCTTCATTGCTTTTTAATCAGATTTCCTAGGGAACTTGTAGAGATCCAAACTCAGTAGATAAGCAGGGAAACCTCACTTGCTTCTTTACTAACACACTCTAAAGCTTCTCCTGCCAAGTTCATTTTTTGGCCACTTTTAGAGCCCCAAGTGTTTAGATATAAGGAGGCTGTGTTCAACAAATTGACATTCTCAATAACAGTACTGATATAACATTGGCTGAAGTTCTGATTTTCAAAATATTTTTCCAAATCCATTTTTGTTTTATTTAGATTCATTTTGAAATATACTATAGATACTGATGTTAAAGTATTTTTAAATGCAAAAACAGAATAGGAAATTCTTCCCTAATTGTTAGAATACTTTACATAATTAACTAAACACATTGGAATATATATATATTTATAATATATATACACATATATATTCTAACAGATATTTTAGAAGAGTTTGAATGATTGTTGAGAATGATAGTTATATCAATGATAGTAAATTTAAATGCATCTCATTATAAATTTAAATTTATAGATTGGCCATTATAGTACATAATTGCACATTTTCCTGGCTCTTTAATCATTATTTAGAAGAGGTATTTAGCTTACAGTCTATGAATGAATGTTATGTATGAAATAAGTTATGGGTTGAATTGCATTTTACATATACATGTAAAATTTACACTTATTTTGAAGATTATTCTATATTATACTCAAAATTTAATGTACATATAAAATCATTTGAAGAACTTGATCAAATTCACAAAATACACCAGTAGATTGGGCACACAAGCCCTAGCCAGAGGCCTGCTCAGATGGCATCAGTAGGTGGGCTCAGACCCCAACACAGAAGAAGCCTGCACAGACAACATCTTTGCAGGTATGCAGGCCCCAGCCAAAGGCCTGCCCAGATATCATCAGTAAGTATACAGAGCCCCAGCCAGAAGCCTGCCTGAACATCAGCAGTGCAGTTGCACAGGGCCCAACCAGAAGCCCAAGTGAACAAGAGCTGGGCAGGTGTGCAAACCCCAGCCAGAGGTCCACCCAGATACCATTGGAATTGGTGTAGTGGTGAGCAGTAGAGAGAAGGGTTCTCTGAGGCTTGTTGAGAATTGAAGCCCACTGGGAAAGCAAAGAGTCACCTCAATAAAGGCCCACCAGGTTGCATCGGTTGAAATGAGAAGACACCTAAACAAGACTCAAAACCAGACTTTCAGATCACCAAAGGTAACCTCAAGGGGCATGGAGATGGAACAATCTGAAATTCAACCACCTGGACACACTGAACTGGCAGAAAAGAGGATCTGGAAAAAATAAAATCAGAAATAATTTTAGAGAAAACAACAGAGATTATATCCATACTAAAAGAAATGATTGATAACTCTAGAGCAGACAGAGATTTAAAAAAATTAGAGGAAGTGAGGAACATGATGGAATTCCAGCATAGGAAACAAATGGAATCCATAAAAAAGATGCAAACAGATATCCAAAAGATTAAAAACTCCATTTAAAGTTTGCACAGCAGAATGAGGCAATGTAGGACAGAATATGAGATATAGAGGACAGGACTGTGATTAGTGACCAGGAAAAGAAAGATTTCTTAAAAATAGCAAGGGGCCATGAGAAATCAATCCAGCAGCTGCTAGATGATACAAAGAAGAATAACATAAGACTGATTGGCATCAATGAAGAAACAGGAGATAGTGCAAATAACATAAAAAAAAAAAAAAACTGTTCACAGAAGTAATGGCAGAAACTTCCCAAGCATGGGAAAAACATTTGACATACATATAAGTGAGGAATATGGGACTTCAACTAGCTGTGATAATTTAAGTGACAAGGATAGAGAAACATGCTCCCTCAAAAGAGTCTATACTTTAATATCCATGTTTATTCAGGATGATTTTAATATATCATGTAAACAATGACAATACTCACCACATATATAATATTCTCTTGTAGATGTAAAGAAAGTTAGCTTTTTAATGTAATTTTTATTTGCTATACTATTTATACTATTTGTAAGTTTGACATGTGAGGCAAATCATATAATCATATATCTATTATCTATCAATGCAATTGAGAATACTCTAAAAATTACAATATTAAATCTGTGCATATAATGACTTTTTATAAGCAATTTAGGATAATTTAAGAACATGGAATTATTAATTTTGGTAGAAACTATTAAATTATCTCTTATAAACCAAATATAACTATACATTGAATGATATCAAACTGGAAGAAAGCAATTGCTAGGTAATTATGATCAAGAACAAACAACTTAGGGAAAGAAAGAGAAAGAGACCAAGAGGTTCAAAAAAGAGATTCATGCATTCCTTCAAAATTATCACATAAGTGAAATAATATTTGTTGAAATTTCACTTATTTGGAAAGATTTTTATTTTTTGCAACATCTGCATAAAAATTAATGTAAATTTTAATGATATTAAAATTTAAAAGTTTAATAATTAGTAATATATTTAAATGTGCTCATATACTAAAGACATAGGGTTTTATTATTTTGCTAGTTGGCTATATTAAAAATATATAGCAAAAGTCATTGTAAGTGTAATATAATTACTAACTAAAACACTCAGCCCTAAACTATATTTAAATTCAATAATATGGAAGGAAATATTTCTTGACTAATATTGATTAGTTTCATTAATTTGCTACTACATTTTATTCCCTACCTTGCTGGAATTTTTAACAGATATAAATTTCAAACCTATTTCTGATGTTTCTCTAATCTCTAAAATTGCTCATTTTATTGGATATCATCAAACTCATGTTTTTCTTCCCATTTTAAAAATGTCTATTATTCTCATCTGAATTTCTATTGTCCATACTCCTTCCCAGTGATTTCCTGCCTTCTCATTATTTGTTTACCACTCCCATGCAGACAAGTCTCTATGTTTCTAAATCTCATTCTTCCTCCTGAATAAATCACCCAAATATTTCATTGCCAATTAAACTTTCCAAATGGGTACTAAATGCATCCTAAATCTATACTATCCTAAATTGTGTTTATTACATATTTTCCCAAACCTGATACATCTTTTATGACCCTATTTCAATTAATAATGAAAAAGTCTTGTGATTCAAGCATTGGAACTAGCTTCATTTGTTTTCCTACTTAATATATTTTCATATATCCATCAATCCAATTTTCCTTCCTATATGGCTCTTGAATCGCTCTATTTCTCTCTAATAAGACTCTAGAATCTTTATTCTAAATGGCACTGTTGTTTTGGATAACTGTACAAGCCTCAAACTGTTATACATTCAATCTTGTTCTGTTGTCATTCATTATCATTAATCAGTAAGGGGGATCTAGGATCTGGATACACACTATAGATAACAAGAGGAAAATGACCCTTCCATTAACCTAATTAACCCAAATTGTTCGTATGTCAGCCTGGTCATAACTTGAGGGTCTACTGTAACTGAATACAGACTGTAAATCCATACAGAAAGCAATCAACCATATCTCTTTCCATTTCTATTTTCTTTTGTCTCTGTAATATAGGTAATCTGTAATACATTTTAAAATTTTTGTTGATTTAGACTTACAATGGACCCAAGAAGCAGATGAATCTTCTATTAACCTAATTAACCCAAGTTGTTCACATGTCAGGCCCGTCATAATTTGAGAGTCCACTGTATATTGATCTGTTGTTCCTTGATCAAAATACTCATTTTTCACTTGTGGAGTCTGCATTATACATGATTTCTTCCGAGAAAAAGATTGTTAGTCCTCTATATTCCTTTAAATTGAAGTTGATTGACAGCAAATTGAACTTTATTAAAAATCTAAAATCTTAAGTATTTCTTCACACTGACCTCAATGGTGTCTGCTTTTATTTCAAATGAAAGTGATCATTAGTCTATATAATGTTTGAAGTTTAGAGCTGTAAATTACTAGTGAGTTAATTTATTACTAGTTAGGTAATTTTTGGCATGGCACTATTTCAACCTTTATCATTACCCACTTTTTAGTAGATTCAAAAGTTTATAGAAGCAAAGGTAAGATCTGTCTTTATCAACAAATATGTTTAGTGCTCATCACAGTAGAATTCAGTTTATAATTTTCTGTTGAATAAGTCACAGTTAAATGAAATGAAATGGAATTGTCTAGTTGAAGCTTTGAAAACCAATTGCAAGCTTATTTTATTGGTATCTTATTATTCATAAAACTAAAATGTTTTACTAGAGATGCATATGTAAAATAAATTCAAATAAACTTAATATTTTGTATGAATTTTTGTAT
This sequence comes from Heterocephalus glaber, assembly GCF_053883595.1. NCBI lineage: Eukaryota > Metazoa > Chordata > Mammalia > Rodentia > Bathyergidae > Heterocephalus > Heterocephalus glaber. Next base: position 27,278,681 of record NW_028258325.1, read on the forward strand.
TTTTACATACTTCCTATGTATATACACATACATATATGTGTGTGTGTTTACATTGATGAAAAAGTAAATCAGATGGAAATCAAAGATACAATCATAGAAATTGTATGTTTCTATGTATGTAAATTTGAAACATTTATTGTTTGTTTTATTTTGGGTTTGTCACTGATGTGTATTGTTAATCTTAGAAGCAATTAATTTTTAACTGCTAGTGCACTAACCTTAATTGATAACTCATACCTTGCTGTGCTTCACCTCACACTCTCAGACTTAATTTCCTGAAAAAAATGGAGTCCTGATTCTACTAATTTTCTACCTTTGCTACTCCTTTTCCTCTCATCCTATTCTTGACTGTAACCAAGTTTTTCTTGCTCTATTAAAATCACTTTTTTTTCTATATTCTCTGTATAGAGGCCTGTGACTGTTTCTCTGACCAGAGGGAATTTTCTAAAGATGCATTGACTCAACATATTTTCCTTAAATATTTTCAGAAAATTCTCAACATACATCTAATATACTACTTACGTCTTATCAGTATTCTTTTAGAAATATTCATCACTGGTTAAATTATTGAAATGTTTACATCAGTGTGAACATCACTTTCTTCACATGGAAGTGAATGAAAGACCTCAGGATAGATAGGTCAATATACTTAGGGCAGCAAGCAGCAGCAGCCATACTTCATTTTTTCCCGTCCTTTTATATGCCATCCAGGCTACAAGTCTATTGATTAATGCTACCCATATTCAGGCTGAGGCTTCTATTATCCACACCCATAATCCCAGCAGATATTACATCCTTAATCAACATTCACACACTCTGATCCAGCTGCCTTCAAATCTCCCCACTAAGGACCACATAAGGTATTGGGGGAACATCTAGATGCAAGTCATAACAGAAGAATAAGACAGTACAAAGGTTTGGGGAAAATACCTAACACTCAGAGAAAGAATAGGTGTGAAGCCTCTGGTGGAGGAATAAAGATATTAGTATTTTCCAACCTCAGTAAGTCAGTCTGCTTATAGTGCATGAGTGAGGAAGTCAGTGGCAGGAGAAGAGGCAAGAGGACTGTGATGGTCATGTTTTTTCCGTCATAAGAAGGAATTTTCTAAAGATGCATTGACTCAACAAATACCCTTTCCTTAAATATTTTCAGTAAATTCTCAACATACATCTAATATACTACATATGTCCTGTCATTACCCTTTTTTAGAAATATTCATCACTGTTGATGCTACGGCCTGGGTGAGTATATCCTCATGTTATGAGCTGTATCTAGATGTCACCCCAAAGCCTCATTTGCTCATAGCTGGGGCTTTTCAAAGGTGGCAGGATTTAGTGTGTGATGCTGGGATTAAGGGGGTGTGGTCAGTAAATTAGTTCACTGATTGGTTTGGCATAGTTCTGGGTAAGATTAAGGGTGCCCTAGCTAGGTGTGAGTTTTATCCTCCATAAGGGCATGTAGCCTGGATAAGATATAAGGGGCAGAAATAATCTGTGGCTTGTCACTTGCCTTACTGCCCTCTCCCTTCCATGAACAGGTGCTCCTCTCTGAAACCATGCCACCCTTGCATGGACCCGGCCAACTACAAACTGAAACCTCAACACACTATAAGGTAAATAAACCTTTCCTTCTTTCACTTTAGGTGTCAGGTATTTTATCTGAGCAATGGGAAAAGTATCAAAGAGACCTTATGTTAAGAAGTCATTTGAACATTCACCCTCTAATGAGTTTTTATAACTATCAGTAGGCAGAGACTTATTTCAATATCTATCTACATATATATATATATATAGAAAGAGATAACTTTATATAGGAGAAAACAGAAACATGAATATGTTAATTGACTTCTTGATTACACATTCTTACATTCTATTTTTAATTAATAATTAATGTAATTTTGAAAATATCAGATATAAATCTTAAAATAAGTAACAAATACATTTTGTGAATAACAAAAAATACTGGTATTGGATTTGAAGAAAGAACATTTTTATGGTAGTACATAGAACAAAATATCAGTCCTACATATTGAGGATTTGTTTAATCAAAATGCACTGAGCATAAAGAGCTCACTATAGTGCTGCTGACAAGATATAAAAGATATCTTCGTGATTTCTGTAAGTGGACAGATTTATTGGCAGAAATATAAACTAGATATCCTCTAAAGATGATGACAGAGATTAACTGATTTGACAATAGAGTAAAAGAAAACATAAATTTGGAAAGAGTTATAAATCTTAAGTTTATCTTAAATAATCCAAATTCAAGTGATAATAGAGAAATAGGTAACAAAAAATAAATTACCTTAATTATTAAGAGAATATAGTCAAGAAACATTTTATCTTTTATGAAATACAGAATTTAGGACTAGACTGAATCTCAGTAATTAATATGATTAATTTTTCTTTCTTCATGATAGAATATGAAACAATCCAGAATAATTAATAAAATACTCTCTTCAATTAGAACTAGTGAATCTTGACTCTGGCAATTGTTTTAGGAAAATCATGCTTTAGTACATTTATAACTTTATATACACCTTGGACAATGAATTATTTTACTCATGTTCAATTTTTTACCTTAAATCCAGAACTATCTAAGATTTTAATATCCTTCTAGCTCCACTCCTACACTTTGAAAATCATTATGTTATATTTTACTTCTTAATAGATGGCAAATTTGACAACACATACTCCCACCTTATCATGTCTGGTCTACAGTGTCCCAACAAGCCTGCATAATACCAAAAATTAGAAATTCCAAAATTTTATCATTTTCCAACAGATATCTTAAGATTTCTGACATGTTTACAAGATTACCTGTTGTAGTAAGTGTAGTTTTAAAAAAAATTTTGTCTTCCTTATTTCTGTGAATTTAACCTGAATTCAGCTGCACAGTCCTTCTGATTTCACTTGAAGTTTCTCAGTGAATAGCAGCCAGTTGTTCAGAGTCAGGTAAATAATCTGCAAGGACTATTGTAATAAAAATATGCACTTAGTTAAAAAATGTTGATAACTTCATGACAGCAATTAAAAAAATATTTAACCAAGTTCAGGACCAATCTAAAGTATATTGTGCTTCTAAAATCGAAGGCTTATTCTGCTACATAGACCAGCAAGTGATGGATGATAACAAGAAGAGTAGTATTCTTTTTTCTTTTTAACTAAAGTCCACACTTCACCTGAATTTTATTAGTTTTTTTCCATTATACCTTTAAAAAAAATGAGGTAGGATTGACATACAAAAAGGTGTTCATATGTATTTTTTTATCTAATGTCTCATATTTTGTTTTACATTTCATCAAAGCTTTTCTTTATTAATACTTATTTGTAGTACATAACGTTTGGGTTCCTTGTGGGGAGTTGGTACATGTACAGAATACATCTTTAATTTATATTTTCATTCCTTTCCTTCCCTCCCTTCATCTCTTGAACCCTCTTCCTTTGAGAAATATCTATCTCCCTACTTTCTGTTATCTATCTTTCACTTTGCTCTTTATTTATACTTTGCATTTCTCATATAAGGGAAATCATCCAATATTTAAGTTTTTTTGTCTAATTTATATCACTTAATATTATGGTCCCTAAAATAATTATTGTCTCAAGAAGCATCCTTTTTCCTATAAATGACTCAAATATATCTTTCTTTATAGTACAGTAATATTTTATTGAGTGAAAATACCATATTTTCTTTATCCATTCATCTGCTGATAGACATATAGACCACTTCCAAAATTTAGCTATTATTAATTGTGTAGGCAAGGATCTTCTGAATAGAAACCAACTTGCATAGGAAATAGTACTAAGAATAAATAAATGAGATACCAAAACAAATCTTTTTTGCAAAGAAAATCTACAGAATGGGAAATGCTTGTCAGATATTCCTCAGCTAGGATTAAAATCTAGAATATATCAAGAACAAAAAATGTAGATTCCCCTAATGGAAAAAAAAATAAAAATGAGCAAGTGAAATTAATAGACACTTCAGAGAAGAAGTACAAATGGCCAATAAATACATTAAGAAATGCTCAACATTTCTGGCCATTAGAATTTTAGTATTCTTAAGGTTAAACTGGAATGATAGGAAAGTTGTACTCATTCATTCCCTCTAAACATAATCTCAGAGCTTCTGATCTCCACATGGTCTCTATACTTAATTTTTCCAAGTGGTCTCTCCAGAAAATAAAAGAATAGCTCAAATGGCAGCTTTGGTTCTTTTGGTGCCTACTGTTCAAAGATAAAGGAAAGAAAATTTATTCATTTTTATTGGAAGTCAGTGTTTAACTGTCCTTATCACCAATTTAGTTGACTAAAGTGATGAAGGCCACCCCAGATTTAATTGAAAGGCATATGTCCTGTGAGCCACGATTGACTGGGGAGCCATATAAGATAGATGAACTATTGAACTACTCCTTTATTGAATCAGAATTTATTCCTTGACTTTTTTAATGCCTATGTACTGATCTGAAGGAGAGTTTTTGGTCAATCTAACTAGAATGATACCGCATCCCTTTCACGACAGCTTGATTATGATCTATTTGTGCTGCTTAAATACTTTGAATATTAGATTTGTAACCTGCCTTGTGCATCATGCAGACAAAAATGTTCTATTTAAAATTTTCTGTTAATATTTATTAGATGAATCAATTATTAAATCTTAAATACAATGACATTTACACATATTTCTATCTATTTATCTATCATCTATTTATCTACCTATCTATCATGGATTTGCCATCTGGAAAATAGGAAGAAAAATAATTTTTATTTTATTAGCATAATGGAGCTGGTCTGGACTTCAAAGATACATTAAGGACAAATTCACTGTTTAATGACTCATTTTGATTCTAATATCAAATCAACATGTGTTGTAGCTTACACTTTGGGTAGCTATATTAGTCATGTACCATAGGTGACTTTGATTCATTTTATTAGCATTCTTATGAGTGTTCTTACTTTCACATAACAAATCCTTCTTTTATATGATAAAAGGGCTTCTGCATACTTCTTTGCAGTTGTTGTAAGGTTAACTTTAATTGAAGGAAAGACAAAGGACAAAATTAAAGAGAGCAAGTGGCACTGACTAGAGGAAGAAATGAGAAAAATTAACTGCATAATGGTGGGTACTGAATGTCTGAGCATCTCTAATGTATGTAATTTTCTGTGTGCAGGTGTATGATTTATGAGGTATGTGTATATTAGTATATATGTGGCTTTGTACTTCTAGTGCATGTATATGTTTCTATGCACATACTATGTTTACTTATAACATGCACATATATCTGCATCTGTGTGTATTTGTAGTATACATATATATTTGTGTATGTGTGTAATTTTGCAAACCAGGACTCGAAGCACCTGGAAATAAATATATTTATTTATGAGGACATTAGAAAATTAGAGCAATTGTTTTTTAAAAAGATGCAGATGAGATTATTCCCTTGCCTATCTTCCAGGGAGAATGAAAAAGTAGAAAAAACAAATGGTGAAAAAACAGATATCACAGGAGGATATATTATTCAATTAGATTATGTGCATTATTTTAAAGATATTTATAGACTTGACTGTGTCCCTGGACTTAGCATCACTCAACAATATGAATTTATCCCTAACAGTTAATGTTGAGTTTATATGTTACACTTGGATGATTGCAGTCATTTATCTGCTCAGTCTAACTCCAGTAATTCTTTGTTGAAGCTCTTTTAACTCAATTTGTTTCAAGTATATAATGTTGTTTTGAGTGAAAGTTTTTTAGAGCATTATAGTTAAAATTCTAAAATAGGGAGAAGCTCTCCTGGACAACAGTGGTGTGGGTGTGCAGGCCGCAGCCAGAGCCCTGCCCAGACACCAGCAGCTTGGGTGCATAGGTCTGAGCCAAAGGCCAAAATTGAAAACAGCTGTGGATGTACACAGCCCTTAGCCAATGGCCACCCAGATACCATCTCTAAGTGTGCTCAGTCACCCGCCAGAATCCCACATGGAAAATATCCCAGTGTGGAGATTCATTAGGCCACCACTTTTGAACCCAGGAATTGGCACAGGGGTGACGAGCATAGAGAAGGCCTCTCTGAGGCTTGTTGAGAATTGAAGCCCACTGCGAGAGTAAAGGGTCACCTCAGTAAAGGTCCAGCAGACTGCATAGGTTGAAATTAGGAGACACCTAAACAAGACTCAAACCTAGACTTTTAGATAACAAAGGCAACCCCAAGGGGCAACAAGATGGAACAATCTCAAACTCAAACACCTCGACTCCCTGAACTGACAGAAAAGAGGATCTGGAAAAAATAGGATCAGAAATAATTTCAGAAAACACAACAGAGATTATATCCACAGTGAAAGACATGATTGATAAGTATAGAGCAGACACACTTACAGAAAATAGAGGAGAGAGCCACCCCCAGGGCTAACGAGGAGCCTTCCAAGTCCCCATAACACTGCCCCCAACACTGAGGAGGTGAGCTACATGGGTGCCAGAAGCACAAAGTCTCCCTCCCTGTTGAAATGAGAAGACACATATACAAATCTCAAAACCAGACTTCCATATCACCTAAAGCAACTCCAAAGGGAAATGAGATGGAAAAATATGATACTCAACCACCTAGACTCCCTTAACTGGCACCAAAGGAGAATCTGGAAAAAATTAAATCAGAAATAATTTCTCAGGTAACAGAAGAGATTATACCCATAGTGCAAGACATGATTAATAAATCTAGAAAGGACACAGATAAAAAAATAGAGGAGCTAAGGACCATGATGGAATCCCAACATAGGAAACAAATGGGATCCATAAAAATGCAAATAAATTTCCAGGAGACTAAAAACTCCACTGAAAGTTTATGCAGCAGAATGAACCAATGTGAGGACAGAATTTCAGATATAGAAGGTAAGATCGGAATTAGTGACCATGAAAAGAAAAATTTCTTTAAAATACTAAGGGACCATGAGGAATCAATCCAGCAGCTGCTAGACAATGCAAAGAAGAATAACATAAGACTGATCAGAGTCAATGAAGAAACAGGAGAGAGTGCAGATGACATAAAAAAAACTGTTCACAGAAGTGATGGAAGAAAATTTCCCAAGCAGGGGAAAAGAGCTTGACATACAGATAAGTGAGGCATATAGGATTCCAACTAGCCTTGATAAAAAAAAATATCTAAACATAGGCATGTAATGGTTAAGATTCCAGAAACCCAAGAGAAAAACAAAATTCTACAAGCAGCTAGAAAAAAGAAACAAAACAAAAACAAAGAAAAGCCAATCAGAATGATAGCAGGCTTCTCAAAGCAAACCCTCAAGGCAAAAAGACCTTGGTGTGATATATATCAAGACCTAAAAGAAAACAGCCTCCAACCCAGATTGATGTACCCTGCAAAACTATCTTTCAAAATTGATGGAGAAATAAGATACTTTCATGACAAAGAGCACTTTAGGATCTTCATGAATACAAAACTAGCACCCTAAAACATTTTAGACAATATCCTAGGAACAGACTGAGGATCATAACCCCAGGAAACCCAGCAGAATCAATCCATAAGGCACTACAAGAAATTCAAGCAAAGGAGAGAATCCAATAAAAAAGAGAAAGTCATGACAATGATAAGTCAATACTGACAATAATAAGTCATTTATAACCATCAATGTTAATGGTCTCAATTCACCAATCAAAAGATATAGACTGACAGAAGCAAGATCCAACAATGTGCGGCATAAAATAAACTTAATTCCAAAAGAAACTCACAGACTGAAAGTTAAAAGGTGGAAAACAATACTCCATGTGACAGGAACCCCCACCCCCAAGAAAAAAGCAGGAGTAGCTGTCTTTTTTCAGATCAAGTGGATTTCAAACCAACATTGATAAATGGAGAAACGACGGACACTACATCCTTGTAAAGGGAACAATCCAAGAGGAAGAGATGACAATCATAAATATATATTCACCCAACACTAGTGCATCCAACTATATAAAACAAATACTAACAGACATGAAAAATTAAATAAGCACTAATACAACGGTAGTGGGGGAGCTCAATACCCCACTGTCACAAATAGATAGGACTAGTAGACAAAAAATAAACAAAGAAATACTAGAACTCAATCAAACTCTTGAATAAATGAACTTATCAGATGTTTACAGAATGTTCCACTCCACAAAATCAGAATACACATTCTTTTCAGCTGCACACGTGTGTTCTCCAAAATGGCCACATACACACTCATACAACATGTTTAAGTAAGTGCAAAGGAATTGAAGTTATATCCTGAATATTAGCAGACCATAGTGCGATGAAATTGGAGATCCATAGCAAAAGAAAGCACAGAATTTCATAAACACATGGAAATTGAACAACACACTTCTGAATAACCAATGGGTCACAGAGAAAATTAAAGAAGAAATCAGACAGTTCCTACAGTTAAATGATAATGAAAATACAATATATCAGAATCTATGGTACCCAATGAAAGCAGTTTTATGACAGAAATCCGTAGCAGTGAATACTCATATTAGGAAAACAGAGAGAGCCCAATTAAACAACCTGATGCTGAACCTCAAGTTTCTAGAAAAAGAAGAGCAGGACAAACCCAAATCTCATACAAGGGAGGAAATTGTAAAGATCAGAGAAGAAATGAATGAAATGCAGACTAAGTGAACAACACAAAAAAATCAATGAAGCCAAGGGTTGGTTCTTTGAAAAAATAAACAAAATTGACAAACTCTTAGCCAACCTTTTCAGAAAAAGGAAAGAAAAGGCCCAAATCCATGCAATTAGGAATGAAAAGGATGAAATTATAACGGACCTCACAGAAATCATGAGGATCATCAATACCTACTTCAAGAACCTATATGCCAATAAGATGGAAAACATCAAAGAAATGGATGGATTCCTAGATAAGTATGAATTACCAAAGTTGAATGAAGAAGACCTAAAAATTCTAACCAACCTAATATCAATCAATGAAATTGAAAATGTAATTAAAAACTTACCAACTAAGAAAAGCCCAGATCCTGATAGCTTCACTGCCAAATTCTACAAGACATTTAGAGAGGAACTGCTGCCACTACTGTTTAAACTCTTCAATCAAATTGAAAGGGAAGCAATACTCCTGAATTCATTCCTGGAAGCAAGCATCACATTGATCCCCTAAGCAGAGAAAGACCCAACCAAAAAAGAGAACTATAGGCCAATCTCACTAATGAACATAGATGCAAAAATCCTTAATAAGATACTGGCAAACAGAATGCAGAAGATCATCAAGAAGATCATACACCCTGACCAAGTGGGATTCATCCCAGGGATGCAGGGATGGTTCAATATATGCAAATCAATCAATGTAATACACTATATCAATAGAGCCAAGGACAAAAACCATATGATCATCTCAATAGATGCAGAAAAAGAATTTGATAAAATACAACATGCATTTACTATAAAACACTACAAAAAATTAGAATAGACAGTCTCTACCTCACTCTGATAAAAGCTATCTATGAAAAACCAACAGCCAATTTCATACTAAATGGTCAAAGACTGAAATCCTTCACACTCAAATCAGGAACAAAACAAGCATTTCCACTATCACCACTCTTGTTCAATATAGTTGTGGAAATATTAGACACAATAATTAGACAAGAGAAAGAAACAAATGGAATAAATATAGGAAATGAAGAACTTGACTTGTCATTATTTGCAGATGACATGATTCTCTGTATAGAAGACCCCAAGAACTCCACCAAAAGTCATCGAGACTTAATAACCAAATTCAGTAAAGTAGGAACACATGAAAATCAATAGTTTTCCTCTACACAAACAACACACTCACTGAGAGAGAAACAGTGCAAACAATTCCTTTAAAAATAGCATCCAAAAAATTGAAATACCTATGAATCAACCTAACAAAAGAAATTAAGGACCTCTTCTCTGAAAACTTTAGTACTCTGAAAAGAGAGATTGAAGATGATATCAGAAAATGGAAAGACATCCCTTGTTCCTGGGTAGGAAGAATCAACATAGTGAAAAATGCCATACTTTCAAAACTTCTACATAGTTTCCATGCAATCCCAATTTAAATTCCAGCAGCATACTTCACAGATCTGGAGAAAACAATCCAAAAATTAATTTGGAACTAGAAGAGACCTAGAATAATAAAAGCAATTCTAAGCAACAGAGACATGGCAGGAGGTATCACAACCCCCAACTTGAAACTATACTACAAAGCTACTGTGATGAAAGAAGCATAGTACTGGCAAAGAAATGGACCTGAGGACCAGTGGAACAGAGTAGAAGATGCAGAAACAACACCAGACACACTCAGCCACCTCATGTTCCACAAAGGAGCCAAAGGAGGAAAGATAGCCTCTTTAATAAATGGTGCTGGAAAAATTGGGTTTCAACTTGTCAAAGATTAAAACTAGATCTATATCTCCAACCATGCACTAAGCTAAAATTAAAATGGATTAAAGATCTAAATATTAAAACAGAAAAGCTGAACTGGCTGGAACAGAGGTTAGGTAGAACTCTTGAAGACATTGGTGTAGGAAAAGATTTTATGAAGAAAACCTCAGTTATCCAAGAACTAGCCCAATCAACAAGGGTGATTCTTTCTTATTAAAAAGCTTCTGCACAGGAAGAGAAACCACCAACAGTGTGAAGTGACAACCCACAATGTGGGAAAAAACTTCACCAGCTGTTCCTCAGACAAAGGTCTACTATCTTGAATTTATAAAGAACTTTAAAAAATCAGACCTTCCAAATTTAAAGACTCAATCCAAAAATGGGCATCTGAAATGAACAGACATTTCTCAGACAAAAAAGTAGAAATAGCAAATAAGCATATGAAAAAATGTTCAACATCACTGGTCATTTGAGAGATGCAAATGAAAACAATACTAAGATTCCACCTCACCCCAGAAAAAAATGGCTGCTATCATAAAATCAACCAATAACAAATGCTGGCAGGGCTGTAGAGAAAGAAGAACACTGCTCCACTGCTGGTGGGAGTGTAGACTGGTGCAACCACTGTGGAAATCAGTATGGATATACCTCAAAAAACTAGGATTGGAAGTCCCATTTGACCCAGCTATTCCCCTGCTGAAGAATTAAAAGAATCATACCATAGTTATATATGTGCACCCATGGTCATAACAGTACAATTTGTAATAGCTAAAACATGGAAGCAGCCCAATCACCCAACTGGAGACTTCATAACATGATGTGATTTTTAAAATTAAATGGAGAACTACTTTGCCATAAAGAATGAGAAACTAGAGACATTTATAGCTAAATGGATGTACATTGAGGTGATATTCTTAAGTGAAATAAATAGGACACACATGTATAAATACTGAATAGTTTCTTCTCTCATGTGAGAAACTGAAAATGTAAATAAGAACTAAAAGGTATAATAGATAATGTGAAATAGAAAGAAAATGGGCATTTGTGAAGGGAAAGTGGGAAGGGTAGGTGAAAGGAAAGAAGGGAATGCAATTAATATGGGAAAATGAAAAAATGGAAACGATGTCTTTGTAAATAGAGAGTGATGGAGCATTGATCGGAGGGCAGGGGAATGGGGAAAAAATAGAAGCAAGAGAGATTATGTAAAGGTGTAAATTTCCAAAGATGAATGTCATTATGTTGTATACCTAAAATGTACCAATAAAATTTATTAAAATGGAAAAAAAAATAGAGGGGCTGAGGAACATGACAGAATCTCAGCATAGGAAACAAATGGAATCCATAAAACAGATGCAAACAGATATCCAAAAGATTAAAAACTCCATTGAAAGTTTACAGACCAGAATGAGTCAATGTGAGGACAGAATATGAGATATAGAGGACAGGATTGTGATTAGTGACCAGGAAAAGAAAGATTTCTTAAAAATACCAAGGGGCTATGGGAAATCAATTCAACTGCTGCTACATGATGCAAAGAAGAATAACATGACTGATGATAGTCAATGAAGAAACAGGAGATAGTACAAATGAGATTAAAAAATGTTCACATAAATAGTGGCAGACAACTTCCCAAGCAGTGGAAAAGAATTTGACATACAAATACGTGAGGCATATAGTACCCTAACTAGCTGTGATAAAAAAAAAAAAATCAAGATTCCAGAAACCTAACAGTAGAACAAAATATTGCAACTAGTTAGAGAAAAGAAACAAATCACATTCAAAGGAAAGGCCATCAGAATCACAGCAGATTTCCCCATTCAAACCCTCAAGGCAAGAAGAGCATAGAGTGAAGTATTTCAAGTCCCAAAACAGCCTTCAACCACAATGATGTACGCTACAAAACTATCTTTCAAAATTGATGGAGAATACGATACTTCCATGAAAAAACACCTGAGGAATTTCATGAATATCAAACCAGCACTCAAAACAATTTTAGACAACATCCCAGGAAAATACAATGAGGATAACAGCCCCACGAAGCACAGCACAATGAATCCATGAGGCAAAACAAGAAATTAAAAGCAAAGGGGAGCATCCAACAATAGGAAAAGGTCATGACATTACATCAATAAATATCAGTTATAACCATCAATGTTAATGGTTTCAATTCACCAATTAAAAAAACAGAATGTGTCAAGAAGCAAGATCCAACAATATGTTACATATAAGAAACACACTTAATTCAAAAAGAAACTCGTACATTGAAAGTTAAAGGGTGGAAAACAATACTATATGTTACATAAACCCTCAAAAAATCAGGAGTACATGTATTGCTGTGGTATGATTCTTTTAATTCTTTTGGGAAGATACCCAGCAGAGGAATAGGTGGGTCAAATGGGACCTCCAGTTCTAGTTCTTTGAGATATCTCTGTACTGATTTCTACAGTGGTTGCACCAATATGCATCCCCAACAACAATGGAGAAGGGTTCCTTTCTCCTCACAACCCTGCCAAAATTTGTTATTAGTTTATTTCTTGATAAAGGCCATTCTTTCTGGGGTGAGGTGGAATCTCAGTGTTGTTTTCATCCACATCTCTTGAATGACAAGTGATGTTGAAATTTTTTCTTATATATATTTGCTGCTTTTACTTCTTTGTCTGAGAAATATCTGTTCATTTCAGGTGCCCATTTTTGAATTGGGTCTTTAAATTTTGGGGGCCTGTTTCTTTAAATTCTTTATCTTCTAGATAGCAGTCTTTTGTCAGAGGTACAGCTGATAAGAATTTTTTCCCACTTTGTAGGTTGTCACTTAGCTCTGTTCATGGTTTCTGTTAGGGTGCAGAAGCTTTTAAATAAGATGAGATCCCTGTTGTTGATTCTTTGTGCTAGTTCCTGAGCTACCAAGGTTTTGTTCATAAAGTCTTTTCCTATGCCAATGTCTTCAAGAGTTCTACCTAAATAAGCTTCCTTCAAGTTTAGTGTTTCTGTTTCAATATTTAGATCTTTAATCCACTTCGATCTTAGTTTAGTGCATGGTGATAAATATGGGTCTAATTTTAATCTTTGGCAGGTTGAAATCCAGTTTTTCCAACACCATTTATTAAATAGGCTCTCTTTCCTCTAGTCAGAGTGGTTGGCTCCTTTTCAAAGATAAGGTGGCTGAGTATGTCTGGAGTTGTTTCTTCATCTTCTAATCTAGTCCACTGATCCTCAGGTCTATTCTTTTGCCTGTATCATGCTTTTTTTTTTTTATAACAGTAGCTTTGTAGTATAGTTTCAAGTTGGGGATTGTGATACCCCTGGCCAGTTCTCTGTTGCCTAGAGTTGCTTTTGCTATTCTAGGTCTCTTCTGGTTTCAAATGAATTTGGAAACAGCCCAAGTGCCCATCAACTGGAAACTGGATAAGAAGATATGTTTTTTTATATGTAAAATGGAGTACTACTCAGCCATAAAGAATGACAAACTAGAGACCTTTCTAGCTAAATGGATGCATACTGAGGACATACTCTCAAGTGCAATAAATAGTACACATGTGTGTAAATACTGAATAGTTTCTCTGGTGTGAGAAACTGAAAGTCTAAATAAGGCTTAAAATGATTAAAATGGATAGTTGATCATTTGAAATAGGAAGAAAAGGTCCAAAGTGTAGGGTAAGTGGAAGGGGAAGGGGAAAGGAAAGAAGGGAAAGGAAAAAATATCCAAAAAGAAAAAAATGGAAACAATGTCTTTTTAAATAGGGAAGAGTGGAGAGGGTGAAGGGAGGACAGGGAATGCAGAGAGAAATAAGAACCAAGATACATCATTTACATGTACAAGTACCCAATGATAAATGTAAATGTGTTCTATACCTAAAATGTACCAATAAAAGAATTTAAGGGGAAAAAAAGCAGGATTAGTTATCCTATTTGTAGATAAAATGGATTTCAAATCAACACTAATGAAGAGAGAGATAAAGGGAACAATCCAAGAGGAAAAATGCCAGTCAAAAATATTTTTGGATGAAACACAAGTGCATAGAAATCTATGTAAAACAAATATTCATGGATATGAAAAATCAAATAAGCACTAATATAATAGTAGTGAGAGACTCCAATACCTCACTGTCACAAATACATAGATCAAATAGAGAAAAAATAAACAATGAAATACTAGAACTCAACCAAATTCCTGAACAAATGGACTTAACATATATTTGCAGAGTGTCCACCCACCAAAATCTCAATACACATTTTTTTCAGCTTCACACAGGTTATTCTCCAAAATAGACCACATACACTCTCGTAGAACTTGTTTAAGTAAATGAAAAGGAATTGAAGTTATCCCTTGTATATAATCAGATCACAATGGAAAGAAACTGTAGATCAATAGCAAAAGAAACCATAAGACTTCCAGTCCTAGTTCTTTGAGGTATCTCCATACTGATTTCCACAGTGGTTGGACCAGTCCCATTTAACCCAGCTGTTCCCCTTCTGGTTATCTTCCACAAATAATTAAAAGAATCATACCACAGTGATACATGTGAACCCATGTTCATAGCAGCACAGTTTGTAATAGCTAAAACTTGGAAACAGCCCAAATGCCCATAAACTGGAGACTGGATGAAGAAAATGTGGGGGTTTTTTCCATAAAATGAAGTACTGCTCAGCCATAGAGAGTGAGAAAGTAGTGACATTTATAGATAAATGGGCGCACATTGAGACAATACTCTTAAGTGAAATAAATAGGACACACGTGTAAATACCGAATAGTTTCTCTAGTGTGAGAAACTGAAAGTGTAACAAAGGACTAAAAGGTATAATAGATAATGTGAAATAGGAAGAAAAGGGGCAAAGGGGAAGTGGAAGTTGCAGGGGTAGGGGAAAGGAAAGAAGGGAATGGAATTAATATGAGAAAATGGAAAAATGCAAACAGTCTTTGTAAATAGGGAGGGATGGAGGAGATGAAGGGAGGGCAGAGGAAGGGGGAAAAATAAGATCCAAGAGAGACTATGTAAAGGTGCAAATTTCCGGTGCTGAATGTCATTATATTGTATACCTAAAATGTACCAATGATTAAAATGAATAATTGATAATGTGAAAAAAATGACATTGAATAAAAGAAAAAAAAGAGACCATAAGAATTCCATAAACACATGGAAATTGAACAATAGACACCTGAACAACCAATAGGTCACAGAGGAAATTAAAAATAAATTAGTTTCTATAATTAAATGGCAATGCCAAGACAATATATCAGACTTTATGGGACCCAATGAAAGCAGACTTATGAGGGAAATTCATAGCAGTGAATACTCATATTAGGAAAACAGGGAGCTCAAATAAACAATCTAATGCTAAACCTCAAAATTCTAGAAAATGAGGATCAGGACAAACCCAAAGCTCATACACAGGAGGAAATAATAAAGGTCAGAGCAGAAATCAGTGCAAAAGAGACTAAGAGAACAATACAAAAAAATCAATGAAGCATAGTTGGTTCTTTGAAAGAACAAACAAAATTGACAAACTCTTTGCCAACCTTATCAAAAAAGGAAAGAAAAGTTACAAATCCATCCAACTAGGAATGAAAAGGGTGAAATTAAAAAGGACTCAGCAGAAATCCAGAGAATAAGCAATTCCTACATTGAGAACCTATACTCCAATAAAATGGAAATCACAGAAGAAATGGACAGATTCCTAGATATATCTGAATTACCAAAGTTGAATGAAGAAGACCTAAAAATTCTAAACAACCCAATATCAACCAATGAAATTGAAAACATAATTAAAACTTTATCAATGAAGAAAATCCCAGGTCCTGATGGCTTCCCTGCTGAATTCTACAAGACATTTAGAGAAGAACTATTGCCACTACTCCTTAAACTCCTTAATGAAATTGAAAGGGAAGCAGTACTCCTGAATTCATTCCTGGAAGCAAGCATCGTCTTGATCCCAAAAGTAGAGAAAGCCCCATCTGAAAAAGAGAACAATAGGCCAATTTCCCTAATGAACAGAGATACAGAAATCCTCAATAAGAAACTGACAAACAGAATGCTGATCATCAAGAAGATTATATACCCTGACCAAGTGGGATTCATCCCAGTGATAAAGGGATGGTTCAACATATCCAAATCAATGAATGCAATACACTATATTCACAGAGCCAAGGACAAAGACTATATGATCATCTCAATAGATGCAGAAAAAACATTCAACAGAATCCAACACCCACTCATGATAAAAACTCTACAAAAAATTGGAATAGATGGTCTTTATCTCAAACTGATAAAAGCCATCTAGAAAACACTAACAACATCATACTAAATGGTGAAAAACTGGAATCCTTCACACTAAAATCAGGAACAAGACAAGGATTTCCACTATAACCACTCCTGTCCAATATAGTTCTCGAACATTAGCCATAGCAATTGGACAAGAGAAAGCAATAATAGAAATAAAGATAGGCAAAAAATAAGTTAAATTGTCATTATTTGCAGATGACATGATACTCTATATGTAGAAGATCTCAAGAACTGCTCCAAAAGTCTACACTTAATAACCAAATATTGTAGGGCAGCTGGATACAATGTCAACACACAAAAATCAATAGCCTTCCGGTACATAAACAACAGACTCACTGAGACAGAGTTCCTGAGAGAGGAACTGGAGAAAGAACTCCTTTCACAATATCATGCAAAAAAAATGAAATACTTAGGAATCAATCCAATGAAAAAATTCAAAGATCTCTACTCTGAGAACTACAGCACTCTGGCAAAAGAGATCAAAGATGATATCAGAAAATGGAAAGAGATCCCTTGCTCCTTGAAGAACCAATAGAGTGAAAATGGCCATACTTCCAAACTTTTGTATAGATTCAATGCAATCCGAACTGAAATTCCAATAGCATACTTCTCAAATCTTAAGAAAACAATCCAAAAATTCATTTTGAACAAGAGACCTATAATAGCAATTCTAGACAATGAAGACAAAGTAGGGGGTACCACAATCTCCAACTTGAAACTATACTACAAAGCCATGGTGATAAAAAGAGCATGGTATTGGCAAAGGAACAGACCTGAGAATAAGTGGAACTAATTACAAAATGCAGAAACAACTCCAGAGATACTCTGCCACCTCAACTTCAACAAAGGAGGCAAACAGCCTCACTGGAGGAAAGATAGCCTCTTTAATAAATGGTGCTGGAAAAATTGGGTTTCAACTTGCCAAAGATTAAAACTAGAACTGTATCTCTCACCATGTGCTTAACTAAAATCAAAATGGATCAAAGATCTAAATATTAAAACAGAAACACTAAACTGGCAGGAAGAGAGGTTTCGGTAGAACTCTTGAAGACATTGGTGTAGGAAAAGATTTTATGATCAAAACCTCAGTTGCACATGAACTAGCACACAAAAAAATCAACAACTGTGATCTCATCTTATTTAAAAACTTCTGCACAGGAAGAGAAACCACCAACAGAGTGAGGAGACAACTCACAATATGTGGAAAAACTTTTTATCAGCTGTTCCTGAGACACTGCTATCTAGAATATATAAAGACTTTAAAAGATCAGCCCTCTCAAATTTAAAACCCAATCCAGAAATGGGCATCTTAAATGAAAAGATATTTATCAGACAAAGAGGGAGAAAAACCAAACTAACATATGAGAAAATGTTCAACATCACTGGTTATTCAAGAAATGAATATAAAAACAACACTGAGATTCTACCTCACCCCAGAAAGAATGGCTGCTATCAAGAAATCAACCAATAACAAATGCTAGTCGCATTGTGGGGAAAAAGAAACACTGCTCCACTGCTGGTGGGAGCATAGACTGTGGCAGTGACTGTGGAAGTCAGTATGGGATACCTCAATAAACTAGGATTAGAGATCCCATTTAACCCAGCTATTCCCCTACTGGGCATCTTCCCAAAGGAATTAAAAGAATCATACCACAGTGATATATGTGCACCCATGTTCATAGCAGCACAGTTTATAATAGCTAAAATTTGGAAGCAGCCCAATTGCCCATCATAATAAGATGTGATTTTTTAATAAATTGAAATACTACTCAGCCATAAAGAATGAGAAACTAAAGACATTTATGTAGGGAGCGGTGTCAGCCAAAGAAGCTCCATTTTAAGTTTACCCTCCCTTGTAAATAGTTAGGAGATTATGTTACGGGGAACCGTGTCCTTGCCTACTCCGATGCTTACCTTCAGAGGTTGCCTTAGAAACAAGATAAATGTTCTGTAACCTCAAGAAATAAAGTAGCCCTTGAGGGCGGGGAATGTTCAAAAAACTAGTAAACAAGGAAGCAGGTGTTTTTTGTATAAAGGTCATGATTAATGACCTAACTCACTGAATGTATAAAAGAGAGGTGTAAATAAACTTGCTTGCTCGGTCTTGGGAGCCCTCCCGACTCTGTCTCTTTGTCTTATTTTCTCAGACCTCCTTTCCCCCATTCAGGAACCTTTCGACTGGTGACGGCCGGTCCGTCGCACATTTATAGTTAAATGGATGCACAACGAGGCCATACACTTAAGAGAAATAAATAGAACACACATGTTTAAATACCAGATAGTTTCTCTGTTGTGAGAAACTGGATGTGTAAATAAGGACTAAAAGGTATAGTAGATAATTTGAAATAGGGAGAAAAGGTCCAAAGGGAAAGGTGAAGTGGGAGGTCTAGGGGAAAGGAAAGAAGGGAAAAGAGTAAATATGAGAAAAGAAAAAAATGGAAACAAAGTCTTTGTAAATAGGGAGGGGTGGATGGAGTGTTAGGAGGGCATGGAAATGGTGAAAAATAATAACCAAGATACATCATAAAAAGGCACAAATTCTGAATGATGAATATCATCATATTGTATACCTAAAATGTACCAATAAATTTGCTGAATAAAAAAATTCTAAACTTGGTTAGTATATTTTAAAGTGTTAAGCATATTCTGTGAAGGATAACAGCAAATAATAATATACTATTTATTATATAAATAAATTTGAAATAAAAACACATGAAATTTCTCACATTTTGATAAATCACAATCCAAAGGAAACCAATATCCTTAGAATCCTCTGTGAAAACCTGCAACAAGAACATGTACACATTGTTTATACACCTATTAATGTATATATACAGCACACACATAACTATGTACACATTTGTATATCTTAGTGAAGATTTAGAGAAATTCATATTTTCCATTACATTGTTTTTAAATCATTTCCTGAATTGATGTTATGATTTTCTTCTAATACTGATATCTTCTATATTTCTACATATGAATAAAATGCCTTCAAATATTTGCATTTAAATGATGCAACATCTACTTTGAGTATCATGTCACACAAAATCCATATTATTGAATTTCTTATAATATATTTTAAAAGCTAATTTTCCATAATGAAGGACAGTGAGAGGTCAAGAATAGATGAACATTATCATCTTTTTGGCCAGATTTTAAGAAAGATGTGTTTCAAGTTTATTTGATAACATTTAAACATTCAGTTTAATGCCACTAGGGAAATTTTAGGATTCATAGTAAATCTAATGCTAAAAGATAACCATCAAAACAATATTAAGTTCAAAATAAAGTGAGCACTTTAAATAATCCAGAAACTTTAAAAGAAACTAATACTTTGGGGAGCTTCTTCAAGCTAACTCATACTGGGAATTTATGCCAATACTCCCACCATTCCCTTTTCATCCATTACATAGATTTAGTTTTCCAAATAATATTTTTATAAATGCCTAATTGGTACATAGATGTCCATTCTAAATATTTTTTATTTTGCTTTAGTAAACACTTATGAACTGTATGCATATATATGTATTCATTCAGCACATACGCTTCTTTAATGAAATAATTTACCAAACATTATTAAGTATCTATGCTTGTTTTAAATCATATTGGTAATTTATCCTTACCAATCTCATAGTTGGTATTTAGTCCTTAGTGTCAGTGAAATCTATCAAGTGAAATATGAATTTTCTCATAAGTATATTGCAATTTGAAACTCTATTAATGAACAATACAAATTGACTAATAAGTTCAAACTTGTAAAAAACTAGTGAAACATTATTATACTTAAAATATTTATCAAAAATTTAAAATATTCTTCAATATGAGTCATTCTATTAATTTAAAAGTCATATTTAAAATATTCATCATGTTCTTAAGTTTTTATCCAAAGTATGAACTTATGGCTCACTTCATAGTAAATTCTATAATTGAGTTCCATGAGTTTTCCAATTATGTGTATAAGAAATCTCTGGGAGATTGTAAGAAATCTTTTGGAAAACTCACCTATCAATTCACTAACTTCAATGAGTGATCTTGTTTGCTTTCTAACATGAAGATTTTTTCCTATGGGATAAATAGATTAGAGATATTATTGCTTTTATGGAAATTGAAGCTATTATATCATGAAACTCCAAGGCAGTATTTTTTACCTACTCATATTTATCATTGGTTCTAAAGACTTTTCCCAGTCTAGATAAGAATTTTTCAAGATTTAATCAGTGAAATTCTCAATACAATATTAGAAAGTATCTTACTGCAGAGTTTTGATATATTGCTCATGAAAAGAAAAGATATGTACCCTGGTTTGGTTTAATATGGCTTTCCAGATGAACATTTGAATTGGATAGAAACAGTTTTGACATGTACTTGAAGGCTATAAATGCTGCAATGACAGCTTTTAATCAGCATGATAAATAGCAAAGGCCTGTAAATGGTATCAAATAATTCTAAAAATGAAAACTAATTTTCCACACCCACTGCTAGCAAATTTGTCAACTACAGTTTGATAAAACCAAAACATCTGCTCTTTGAACCTATGTACACTCTCTCAGTAAAATGATGCATTATTTTGTGTTTGGATATACATTCATCTCATTCCTAATTTAGTGTATTTATGAAGCACTAAGATAAATTCCTGATAGAAGTTTTGTGCAGTTAAAGACAGAAGTTTTGTTGATTTATGTTTAAGCTTTGATTTTGTTCTTTCTTCTTTTTTCTTTGTGCTTTAGAAGAATAAGTATAGCTGTCTGTTTTTCACTTATTTTTGATGTTTAAAAAGTCAATATTTATTAAAATAGTGTTAACATATACAAAGCATTTAATAGCTTCAAGATAGTATTGTTATAGTTATATTAAATATCAAAAGAATATTAGCTTCTAAATTAAAAATTATTCTTTTTTTGAAGAAAGTGAGAAAGTCATAGTCATGAAAAATAATTTACAAAACACTTGGCAAAAAGTTCTTTACACAATATACAAAAATCTCTTAAATTGAACAAGAAAACAAATAACATGATTTAAAAATGAGAAAGAGACACAAATAATACAGCAAAGAAGATATTCAGAAGGAAAACCATCAGCAAAATATTATTTCCATTATACATGAATGGAAAAATTCACATTAATAAAAAGAAGGTACTTCTTTAAACCTATTAAAATGATCAGACTTGAAAACACTAGCAACACAGGCAGGAACTCTCATTCATAGATGGAGAATTTAAAAAACTAGTACACCCATTTTGAAAGACAGTTTAACAGTATCATATAGAAACATGCTCTTATCCTGTGATCCAGCAATTGTACTCCTTCATATTTACTCAAATGAACTGAAAACTTATCTCCACACAAAAACCTTTATTTGGATATTTATAGCAACATTTTTCACTGTTGTCAAAACCTGGAAGTAGTCAAGTAATTCTTCAGTAGTGAATATTTAAATAAACTGAAGTACATATAGAATATGGAACATTATTCAGCACTGAAAATAAATGAAATATCAAGATATAAGACATGGAGTAAATGAAAATGTATGTAAGAAAGTGAAAAGACACATATAAAAGAGGCTGCAATCTTTGGAATTACATCTATATACCATTAAGAATAAAGGGAAATTATGGAGGCAGTAAAATGTTTTGTTGTTACCAAGATTGGAGAGAGGGACACATGGGTAGGCAGAGCACAGAAATTTTCAGGGGCTAAAACTAATCTTTGTAATACTACAATATTGGATACTTATCATTATGCATGCACCAAATCCATACAGTGCACAACACATTGAATGAACACCACTTAAATATACAGGATTTGGGGAATAAGAATATGATAATATATGTTGATATATAGTATTTTATACCATATACTTATACTGTAATATAAGTCCACCAGTTGTAACAAATGCAGCAGTCTGGTGTGTGTGTGGGCTGTTTGTGATTGGGATATTGATGATGGAGATGTTGTGAGTCAGTGCAGACCGAAGGTATTTGGAATCCAATGTATTTTTTTTCAATTTTGTTGTAAAATTACAATTATCCTAAATAGAGAGTTTATTAATCCCTTAAAACATACATTACATATATAATTTTTGGTTACTCTGATTGTGTATGCAGTTTTATTCAGTGATATGAAGAACCTACTGCAGGCCAGTGCCATGTATAACCCAGGTGTGGTAGTATCCCAAAGCATGTGCACAAGTGAGGCTTCTCTGGGAAACAGAGCCATTTACATATAAAAGTAGACAAATGGTAAATGATCATACTAAAAGTGTTTAACATCTTTAGCCTTCAGAGAACTGCAATCAAAATTACACTGACATTCCATCTCATTCCAGTCATTATTGCTATTAGCAAGAATAGAGAATGATAAGTGATGGCAAGAATGTTGGATAAAAAAGAACCCTTATAATTTGTTAGTGGGTATGTATGTTAGTACAGTCTCTAAGGATATCAGTATGGAGATATCTCAAACAATAAATATACAACCACCAGTTTTATCATCTCTTGGTATATAATCAAGGAATTTAAAGTCAGCATAATATAAAGATATTTGCATATTCATGTTTATGGTGACACAATTCACAATAGCCAAGATATAGAATCGACCTAGGTCCCTATCAATGGCTCTGTATCTGTATCTATATCTCATATATCTATATTTATATGGACCTCAGCTAATACATATGTGTGTGTGTGTGTGTGTGTGTGTGTGTATATATATATATATATATATATATACTAAATTGAGTGATGTAAGTCAGTTTCAGAAATCCAATTATTATCTAAAATGTGGAAAAGATGACATGAAATTAGAAGGAACACTAATATATAGAAGAAAGAACATAAGAGAATGTGGGGATAAGGGCATAAGAGAGAGGAACAGTGGATGGATATAATAAAAAATTTTAAGATGTTTCTGCTTAGGCTCTTTGTTTTTATTTTTCTTTTAACTGGAATATTTTTACTTAACATACCTTTCAATATTTGTAAACCTCTGTTCATATTTTTACTAATGAAAAAACTTTCCTGATCCCATTACATAACACAGAAAATCTACTTCATGCATATTATTTTCTTTTAATTACATTCTACTTCATACATTAAAGACCCTTCAAAGCATTATACATGTTACATTCTTACATCTATTTCATAGTCTGTATTATTCATTTTATGAAAGTTCCATTAAGAAAGTAACTTTTAAAAAATAAAATATATACGCATGTGGAATTATGTGTCTTAATGGACATTTTTCTCCTATTTACTTGTTAACAATCTACATTCAATTTACTGGATTTTAAGTTCTTCCAGCACAAAAATCTTAATCTTATTCAATGCTAAATTCTGAGAAAGCTAATTGTAATTAATAGACACTTAGTACACAAATTTGGAAAGAAGGATCCATAATTATCAATACTTTCTATGTAGATATGTATTCTCCTGCTTCTCCATTATATATGCCTGCACAATCTACTGACTCACTGAAAGTTTGTTTTAGAATCTTATTCAGAATATCCACTATGTAGTGGGATTTCTCAAGGTCACAGCACATTCCTCTTCTTATTCTATGTATAATTCCTAAGCCTTTTCATTAACTTGACTTTTATGGTAATGATAACTCATCTAAAGATATATTTAAACATATTGAAAAATGTCACACATCATTAATTTTTATTTATAATTAAATTTCTACATGAGCTCAAGATATTTGATAAGATTTCTTAGTGGAAATATGTATATTAACACAATAAATGCTAACATAACAGTTAACATATACCTGTTTTAAATTTAGGGACAAATACAAAAGCAGAAATCATGATTATATCATATATATTTTAACTATAGCATAAATATATGATATATAACACTATGTGTATTACCATTTGATATTTATATGCCAATTATGCCTAGTCTAAAATATGTTGAAGTTGAAGAAGGTGATATTAATAAATGTGTAAATTATCTTATTATTCATACTAAATTGTGCCAAATATTCAGTGTTAAGCTTATGAATGTGAAGCATATTTATTCCTTTTTCTTGACATCCTCAGTAATTTTGATCTTTCTCTTTCAGAATTATGCTTTCTACTTTGAAAGATAATTTGTTCAGCTGATATTAATTAAATAATATCTATACCAATTTCATTCATACTTACAGTTTCAATATGATAAAATATTGTTCTCATTGGCAGTAGCACTATCTAGAGCTTTCTGTGCATGTGACTCAGAGCCTCCCTAAGCACTTCAAAGAAACTAACTCAGTCTTCAAAATAAACCTGTGAAGCAGATATATATAGAACAACTGAGGCTGGACAGGTTTGATCACTATTTCAGCATCACGTAAGACATAAAGAAAAATCCAGTATGAAAACAGGCCATCTGCTCTTGACCTCCACAGTAAACTGCCTCTCCATAGAACATCTGCTGTTCATAGAATTTTGTCTCTTGGTACAAAAAATTCCAAGTTCCTTGCAGCATAATTTATCTGATATACAGCAAAAGAGACCTCTCTAGCAAGTTGAAAAGCTGCACACAGAGAAACGTAGCTGCTCCTTGGGTTAGAAGAGAAATCATATTCTCAGGAGGTTAATTATTGTAAATTAGAAGCCTTCAGTAGTCTGGAAGAATTAGGAAAGAAATAGTGGATTAGTGCTGAAAAAGTCTCATGGGTCCTGAAGAAAAGCACTTTATATTGATACTAATGAAAAAATCAGACGCAACCATGCTTCGAACACTTAGAAATTTCAGTTTTCAGCATATTAAGAATTCAGCCAAATAAGACTCAAAAGCACTTCAGGATTACAATAATTGAGTGAAAGGATGATTCTTTAATATGGACCAAAACTTTAGGGAAATCATTCTTTTTTAAAATGCACTTTCTGAGAAAATTTTTAGTTATTTCTTTTCTTAATTAGAGTATATACATATTTTACTATTTTAAAATTAAACATTGATTATAAAAGAGCAATGCTTCATTTGAGGAACTATAGATATTTTATATGACTGCAGGTTCCAGCCTAGGCTGATCTTTCATTCTGATGAAAATCAGTGTATAAAGTCTTGTTGTTGTCTTCCTATGGTCTTATATTGTTCTTCTTATAGTCTATCTTGTTCTTGTACTCTTTCCCCAAGATAAACAAAAACACTAAGCTTTCTCCACATATTGTTCTTTGGAAGATTATATTTAAGCTTTATTTGTAAAATACTCTATGCAATGTCATCACCCAGATTTTTTAAATGTCACGGATTTAAATATAATGATTTACTCATTTTAAGTAGTTTCAAATTAACTATGAATAGCAACTAAGAAGCTTTAATCTAAACTCTACTAGAAATGCAGAAATGTTATCTAACTGATGGCGTAAATAATTTCTTCATTTTTTCTCTTCTCATTTAAAAATAGCTTAGTGTGATTTTCTTAAATTATAATGGTGTGCATGTTAATCATAGAATATTCATAGTATGTAGAATATCAGCAGGTAGTGAAATTACTCATCAGAAAAACATGATGATTTCTTTAAAAACAGTGATTTTTCACCTAGGCTTTTCTCTCTTTGTACTATTTTATATAAGGTATATCAAATGTTATATCCTCATCTTTAAATAACACCATACTTCCAATAATTAAATCAATAATGACAATAAATATCAGATAAAGTAAAAAAGTAGAGAGTCTATATTAAAAAATATGTTGATTATTAAAAGTAGCAATTGACATTGTTACATAGGTTTATAAGAAATTAATTTCCCTTACACAAATTATAATACTTGAAAATTTAGAAAATAAGAAATTTAATTGTCCATAATCTTACTACTAGAGCAAACATTTTAAACTGAATGGCCTTTTCCCATTATTAAGTATTTGCTAGAGGCAATGATCTAGAATATATGTAATTTCAATTTTTATTTATGTATTTATATTTTCAATTCAATAATTTAACAACTTAGAATAGTTTTATGTCAGAAGATATGCCAGAATACAATATACGTATATTAGATACTTGACATTCATCAACATTAATAATTATCTTGTCAAAATTATTATCTTATATTTTACCAATGAGGTTCAGGTAAAATAAGGAATTGGCTGTAGTTACAAAATGAAATAAGAAGAATTCTATAGTGGACCATATAATCTAAAATTCTTAAAATCTTTTACATCAACACAATGATTCCTTATTATATATAAGGTGATACTGTACATATACTCTATAATGTTGGATGTTTCATTGCTTCCAAACCTTCATTAAAGATGCTGTGATTCTCTTTCTAATATTTTTCCTTTTATAGCAAGTATATAAGATAAGATTTACTACAATGTAATATATAATATTTTATGGTTCTTGGTTTTGTACTTCCAACATACTTACTGGAAGGAAGTATTCATGAAACAGTAAACAACAATATTCAAACAGATGAATTGTATACACAAATTTGGCTGCTAGTACTCTGTTGAAAGTCATTACTGCGTCCTGTAATAATTAAAGTTTTACACTACATGGTGCACTAGCTAAAATGCTAATTTCCCAGCCTCTCTTGAAGCTATGTACAGCCATATGAAAAAGTACCTGCTATTGGGTTCTAATCAGGTTATGTCTAAAATTTGGAAACCAAGCTTTGCATAGAAAGAGGTATATCTTTCCTATTTCATCGTCAGTTGGTTGGAATGCTAAAGTAATGGTGACTTATCATTAATTATTGGGCAGAGGCAAACCATATAAATAAAGCAGTGATCAGATGGAAAGATATCCTTCAAACTTCAGTGTAGCATACATTCCTAAAAAAAGTGATGAATGTGTTGATGAAGTATTTGTGTGTGTGTGTGTGTCTTGTTGACCACTATGTTTCTCTTTGTCTTCTATTGATTTAGAATATATTGTTGCACACATACAAATATCTTGCTTGTTTGCTTACAATCCGTATTTTATTTTTCTAATTTGTCAGTATGGCACCTGCTTATTCATTTGATTACCACTGATTATCTAAATGTTTTTCATCACTTGAAATTTTTGTTTTAAATAATTTGCTTTTGCATCTGGATTATTTAACATTTATCTCTCAGATTTACAACAAACAAATATTCTCTGTATTGTTCATTCTTGTAATGTACTACATAAAACAAAAAAGCTGAAATATGACATAAACTTATTGAATGATAGATTATCTGAATTATAAATCATTATAAATCTCATTGCATTGAGGTACATCCAGGGAACTTTGCTTATTTATTTTATCGCAGGACAGGGAATCACCTACTTCCTAAGCTGCTCGTGCTAAGTATGATCTTGAAATCCTCTTGCCTCAGCCTCCTTGAGTGCTGAGATTATAGACGTGTGTCACCATTCCCAGCTCTGTTGTTTTTATATGTTTATTTTTCTGATGACCAACAATTAAATATCAAGGTCAAAAACTTTTATTTCTAAGAAAACAGACATATAGCAAGTCAAATATGAGTCAGGTAGGATTTATATATACTTTGTATTAATTTAGTTTTCTAAGAGATTTGCCACATCTAATAATTTTCATCTAGATAGCAGTAGAACTTTGAAAGAGTTATCAAATGCGAACATTTGGGAGAAACCAAAAAGCCTAAATATGTTCTCTAGTATCAATATTTGAAGTCATCAAGAAGGCTTTGCCTTATGCTTTTGAATGTGTGTCTTTGTCCCCCTCTTTGATGTCTGCATGGGTTTTCACATAGCAGACTCACATCATCCTGTCATTCTCATACAACAAAAAGCATATGTAGTCAGAAATGGATGGATAACTGACTGCTGCTTTTTTTCCATTTGGCCAACCTAACAAATTTCCCATAACTATCATTGGATTTACTTTTTTTTTTGCTTAAATTCTTTTATTGGTGCATTTTAGGTATAAACATGTTTACATTTATCATTGGGTGCTTGTACCTGTACATGATGTATTTTGATTCTTATTTTTTCCCCATTACCTGTGCATCCTTCACCCCCTCCTCACTTCCCTATTTACATAGACTTTGTTTCCATTTGTTTTCTCATAATTTTTCCTTTCCATTCTTTCCTCTCCCCTTCCCCTCCCACTTCCCCTACCTCTTTGGACCTTTTCTTCCTATTTCCAATTATCAATATTAATGGACATGAAAAATCAAATAAATACTAATACGATTGTAGTGGGGGACCTCAATACCCCACTATCACAAATAGATCACCTAGACAAAAAATTAATGAAGTTCTAGAGCTGAACCAAGCTATTGAACAAATGGATTTAATAGATGATTACAGAGTGTTCCACTGCACAAAATCAGACTACACATTCTTTCCAGCTGCACACGGGTCATTCTACAAAATAGACCACATGCTAGCTCATAGGACATGGCTAAGTAAATGTAAAAGAGTTGAAGTTACCCCTTGTATATTATCAGACCATAGTGCAATAAAATTGGAGATCAATTACATAAGAAACTGCAAAACACCCCCAAATACATGGAAACTGAATAACACCCTCCTGAATAACCAATGGGTCACAGAGGAAATTAAAGGAGAAATTAGACAGTTTCTGCAAGTTAATTATAAAGCCAGTACAACATACAGGAATCTATGGGACACAATGAAAGCAGTTTTACTGGGCAATTCATAGCAGTGAATGCCCATATTTGGAAAACAGAGAGAACTCAAATAAATAACCTATTGCAGAACCTCAAGCTCCTAGAAAAAAAAGAGCATAACAAACCCAAAGCTTGTACAAGAGAGGAAATTATAAAGATCAGAGCAGAAATCAATGCACTGGAGACTAAAAGAACACTACCAAAAATCAATGAATCAAAGAGGTGGTTTTTTGAAAGGATAAATAAAATTGATAATGGGAGCTGGTATTTATGCCTATCACATCTTTATCTTTTTCCCTCCCACTTCCTCTCCATTCCCTCCCTTCTCCCATTTCCAGATTTCTATGTCATTTCCACAAAGTTTATCTTCCTTTCTTTTATTATGGTCTTGAAATTATTTATACTTTTGTTATCTTATGTAAGAGAAATAGCGAAGTATTTAATTTTCTGCATCTAATTTACTTCACCTAGTACTGTGGACCTAAAATGCATTATTTTTTTGCAAATGACTCAAATTTATCCCTTATAGCTTACTACTTCCCCACTAGGTATAGAAACCACATATTTTATTTATTTATCTGTTGTTGAGCACATATATTGCTTCCATAATTTAGCTATTATGAATTATTCTGCCATAAGTGTGAGTATGCATGTATCATGATAATATTATAACTAAATCTTTTGGGAATATAACCAGAAGAGGTATTGCTGTGTCAAATAGAATTTCCATGTTTAGGCATTTTTTTGAGCCTTCACTATACTGATTTCCATAATGGTTGTACTAGTTTACACCACCAGCAATTCCTCTTTTCCCACAATCTCACCAATATATTTTAGCTTTTGAACTCTTGATGGTAGCAATTCTTTCTGAAATAAGATAGATAATGTTTTTAAAAATTTGCTTTTCTCTAGTGGTCAAAGATGCTTAACATTTTTTTCATAAATCTGTGGGCCAATTATGCTTTTGTTTGGAAACTGAGCATTTATTTCCTATTTTGTTGTTCTTTTTTTGGTACCGGGGATCGAACTCGCGACTTGATGCTTACGGGGCAGGTGCCAGAACCACTGAGCTAAATCCTCAGCCCAAGATCATTTTATTTTATTTCACGTATTTTTTTGGTAGTGGGGATTGAACTCAGGACCTTGCACTTGTGAGGCAGGCACGGTGCCACTAAGCTAAATCCCCGGCCCTATTTCCCATTTTGGATTGGGTCTTTTTGAAATAAATATGCATACACATTTTATTTTTCATTTAGAAGTTAATGAAATTATTATGCAACAGAAATTGTCTGGCTTTGATATCAATAGAGTGTTAATGTTCTGATATAAAGATATGAACTATAATATTCTGAGTTCTGTCCTTAATGATGAAAGTATTCCCAAATTTCTACAGTCCCTGAGAGTTGAGGAAGGAAATATTCACCAGATGTAAACATTTCCTTGTAGTATAGTCCTTCTACTCAAAGATCCCAAACTCTACCAAGTCAAATTGATATTCTGATCTAGCCTTAAAATATTTTATTATAACCTATTAAATTTATGACCCTCACTTTTTTCCCCCATAGCGATTATGTAGTTAAAATAGGACATTTTAGGAAATAGGTAGGAATTTTAGTTTAACTTTGTATACATATGTTTGCCAAATGCTGTAAAGAAAATGTAACACTTTTAAAATCTTCATCTCTCTCTCTTTTTTAAATGTACATTTTTCAAATTCCCCAGATGCTTTTTGGAGCACTCTCAAAAGCCATCATAGGTGGATGGATAATTGATAAACAGATTTAGTGTTGAAATTATGAGGATTATAAATAATTTTGCATTTAATGAGTTTTGACCTATAGCACTTATAAAATAAGAACAAACATCTATGCCAGTTAATCTCAACTGTCAATTTGATTGGATTTAGAGATTCCTGAAAAGATGACTGGATCATGAGGATTCTATACTCATCAGTAGATTAACCAACTGATATTCATAGCTGAATATATTGTTACGAAGTAACGCCCACTTGGTAGTGTGTTATTGGAGGCATACCTTTGTTTGAGAGTATATCACTCGCTGGCATTATTGCAGTTTTCAGATATTTTATCCTAGTAATGGGAAAGCTGATGAACATAAACAAGAAAATTTCATTGTGCATAGATATTAGTATGTAAAAAACTACATAAGTACATTTATAAATGTACAAGTTATAGCATACTATTCTATTCATTAAAGAAAATCTTGTCTTTCTCTGCAAACTCTTTTTGTCTTTATTAGTTTATTCCCTTCCATGTCAGACATGTTTAATTTGTGTGAATATTGTCCCCTTCTTTCTTCATTCTTTTCTCTTTTTTTCTTTTGTATTTCTCTAATATTTTCCCAAGGAACCATCATAAAATATGAAACACTTGTTCTGAATTTGGCACAAATGATGAAGTGGACCATAAACAATCTCATATATTTGTTGATTATGAGTCAACTAAATATTAAATCTTATTTTATTACTTACTCACTTTGTCAAATTATTTTAAACTGGTCTAACTACAATTACAATTGTATAAAATTTTCTGAAATATTTCAAGAACTTAATAAAGCTTCTCTTTTAATAACTAAAATTTTATGATAAGCTCATAAAAAGAACATATTAGACTTAAAAATTTAGTTCTTCAAATTTTAAACTATCTTTAAAAAACAAAGTACAATTCAATAACTTAAAAATGTTTGTTAATTGCCTTTATATTACAATTTAAATAAAAGTATTTTCTTTATATCAATCCTGGGATTACAAATATATTCTCACTGAAAGGATAATTACAGAAACCCCAAGCCCACTTGACCTTAACTCAGAAGCAGAACATAGATATGAATGAGGTTAATTGATAAATAAATGCCATTGTATATAGACTATTGATAAACTTGACTTAAGAATAAAAGCAACCTAGGCCTTACACACGGCACCAAGACAAAAAAAAAAAGGGAGAGAATAATTGTATGATTTTTTTTTTTTTTTTAATTTTTCTCTCAAGATGTAAATTAACTTTTCCAATGCCTATGTTCATCAACTGGGACTTAATAGCATTGATTTGAGTTTTTTTGCAATGTTTTCCCTTCCACTGTAATTTATTCAATAATACTAATGTGTATTTTATAGGTCTGCAGCTTTTAATTCTTTTTCTGTGTTTGAATAGCTATTTAATTAGGAAAAATGAAAACAGCAACGTTTCTGAGTCTCCACTTTAAAAAACTTATTTAATTAATATAGTTTACTCTTAATCATAGGACACACATTCCTACTAAGTCATGAATAGTAGGCAAACAACTTTTTACTCATTTTCATTGATTGGACCAACAATTATATCTTCTTAAGAAAAATGAAGTTTGGCAGATTATATCTGATGTTGTAATGCTTGAAATTTGATGAGGAAATCTTTCTTGCTCATTTTAATAGCTTTCTTTATAATTGCACATAGAAGTTTGTAGTTTAAGCTTATGTATTTCACTTGATGCAATTCTACTTGCTATAATTTATTGCAGTATTGTAAAAGAAAATATAGCCATGAGTGAAGATTTTCATCCTTTCTAACCTTGACTTTTTTACATTTTTCTTATATCACAATCCCTCCATGTTTAGTCCTAATTATCCATAGAATGGAACATAATACATAATCATAATGAAAAGTGAAAATATTTGAAAATATTTTGGAGAACAGTGTAACTTAAATTGTATATATATATAATATTAAAACTAATAATTTAAATAGCACATTAAAACAATTGAAAATTATTTTTTAAATTTGCACTTATATAAGAACTAAACCTTTGAAAATTCTAATGGCAGATTGTCAATGTATATGTATGAAGTTTATATTATTATTCATGCATACTATCCATAATATTATTTGATGTTAAAATTATTTGTTAGAAACTGTGTGCAGCTATTGCAAAATCCTCACTAATTCATGGACATCTGCAAAACTTACAAATTGAAAGGTGATTTATATAAAGCTTGTTATGCAAGAACATATTTCATGAAGGTTATTATGGAAGAGGACCTGATAGTTAACATCAAGAAATCAAATAATTGCAAATGCTTCAAAGGTTGTGCGTGAAAAAGAGCCCTTTTATATTATTGATAATTTATGCTAGCACATCCACTATGGAAATAAGTATGGAGATTCTTCAAAACATTAAAGTCATATATTTCATTTGACCTAGGTGTTTCCTTTGTTTAACTCTTCTTGAAAGAGTTAAAAATGTCATATTACAGTGATACATACTCATTTATAGCAGCCAATTCTTTCTTTTTCTTTTTCTTTTTCTTTTTGGTACGGGGGGATCGAACTCAGGTCCTTTCGCTTGCGCAGCAGGGGGCAAAACCTCTGAGCTAAATCCCAGGCCCTATAGCAGCCAATTCTTAAGGATTAAATCTTCAAAGAAGGCTATTTGACTATTGACAGGTGAATGGATAAAGAAAATGAGGCATTTCCATACAATGGAATACTACTTTGCCAGAAAGATAAGCTTGAATCATTTGTAGGAAAATGGATGCAGAAATATAAAGGACCATATGAGAATCCAAAGACTAATTGTAATCTAACAAATTACATAACCTATAAGAAACAGATAAATTCCTTGAAGCATAAAAGCTACAAGACTGAATCATGAAGAAATAGAAAATCTGAACAGTCCATTAACAAGGACTTTAAAAAAATTCCCATTAAAGAAAAGTCCAGTCATTGATAGCTACATGGCTGAAGTTTAAACCATTTCTTAAAGAGGCTATCTTTCCTCTAGTAAGGATGAGAATATATCCTCACCATGAAGTTTAAAGAACTAATACAAATTGTTCAGAAATTTTTCCAATGTTGATGTCACTTCTATGTGAAATTGCAAAAAGTTCAAGTTTCAGAGGGAGATAAAAATGCTGGTTATCAGAGACTATTAGGATGGAGATTGAGGAAATATTGGTAATTCCTATATCAAAATTTTTATTTGAATTTTTAATGATCTTATATAATAAACAAAATCATCTGAAGAAAATGAATTTTAAAGTGCTTAAATTTTTGTTATGCATACTAATTAATAAAAATATAAAACACTGGTATGGTTTTTATTACATTTTTATAGGCTTCTAAAATAATCATATCAAGAACCTTTTGATAGTTGAATTCCATAGAGCTAATACATATAAATGATGAGTTTTTAAAAATTAATTTTGCTGATATAATTTAAATATACATAATGATCACATTCATCATATGGAATTTGTACCTGTACATGGTATATCTTGATTCCTCTTTGTTCCCAATCCACTACAGTCCCTTCAGTGCCTCTTCCTGACCTTATTTACAAAATCTTTGTTTCATTTTTCCCTTCTCTTCTTCTCATTTTCCCTGCCTTCTTTTCTTAGTTTTCTTTTGTTTGAACGGTTTCTTCCTATTTCACATTATCTGTTATATATTTTTCCTTCCTTCTTAGTTCCCCTTTTTGTTTGAACAATTTCTTCATATTTCACATTATCTGTTATATATTTCGGTCCTTATTTACACTTTCAATTCTCACATCAGACAGACAATGTGATATTTACATATGTATGTCCAATTTATTTCACTTAAGAGTATTGTCTCAAGGTGCATTCTCACAAATAGGCAGATCATCTAGACAAAAAAAATCAATAAAGAAATATCAGAACTGAACCACAGTTGTGAGCAAAAGGACTTAGCAGTTGTCTACAGAATTTTCCATTCCAAAATATCAAAATACACACTTTTCTCAGCTCCACATGTGATGTTATCCAAAATAGACTACCTTCTAGCCCATAGAACATGCTTAGGCAAATACAAAGGAATTGAAACTACCTCATGCATATTATCTGACCATAGAACAATGAAAATGGAAATCAGCATTGAAAGAAACCATAAAAATATCATCAACACTTGGAAATTAACTAATATCTTTCTGAACAACCAATAGGTCACAGATGAAATTAAAAAAGAAATTAAACAGTGTCTACAATTAAATGATAATCTCAACACAACATACTACAATTTATGGGATGCAATGAATGCATCCCATAAGAGGAAAATTTATAGCAGTGAACTCTCACATCAAGAAAACAGAATGAGCTCAAATAAACAACCTAATTTTGAACTTCAAGTTTCTAGAAAAAGAAGAAGTCAAGCCCAATGCTCTCATGAGGGAGGAAATTACAAAGATTAGAGTAGAAATTATTGCAATTGAGACTAAGAAAATAATAAATCAATGAATTGAAGAGTTTGTCCTTTGAAAGACTCAATACAATTGGCAAACCCTTAGAAAATTTATCAAGAAAGGAAAAAATAGACTCAAATGCATCCAATTAGGAATGAAAAGGGTGAAATCACAAGGGATCCTGTGGAAATCTAAATGATGATCAATACCTACTTCAAGAAACTCTACTCTAATTAGACAGAATATACAGAAGAATTGGACATATTCCTATATACATATGAATTACCAAAGCTGAATCAAGAAGTTATTAAAATTCTAAATACCCAATATCAGGCAATGAAATTAGAAATATTATTAAAAACTTACTGACCAAGAAAAGCCCAGGTCCTGATGACTTCACTGCTGAATTCTACAAGAAATTTAGAGATGATCTAATGCCAGTTCTCTTCAAACTCTTTACTGAAATTGAAATGGAAGAAATACTCTCAAAATCATTCCTGGAAGCAAGTACCCTGTTGCCAAAATCAGAGAAGGATCCACCCAAAAAAAGAAAACTGCAAGTCAATCTCCCTAATGAACATAGACTCAAAAGTACCCATTAAGTTACTGGCAAGCAGAATGCAGCAAATCATCAAGAAAATTATACACCATGACCAAGTAGGATTCATCCCAGAGATGCAGGGATGATACAACATGTGCAAATCTATAAGAAGTTTTATGTACTTATGATGTGTATCGTGTCTGAGTGAAGAGATCTTTTTCTACACTATAGAAATAACTGTAAAAGAAAACAAAAAATAGATGTTCAAGCACGAATAATAACAGTAAAAAGCTCTCAGTTTGAAATACTGAGCATTTAAATCAGATAATAAAAGTCATTTCATTTCTATTGTTGTACTGAAATTATGCAATGTTTTCATATGCTTATAAATGGTCATGCACCTTTTCTTCCACAATTTTCCAGACAAATCGATGCAATGAATTGATAAAACCTACTATGCTATAAGTCAACTTTCTATTGATTGGAGAAATTCACTGTTGCCTTCATTGTATTTAATTGTTCACAAGAGCACAGAATATCCTCCTTGAAAATATATTTGTCAGGGCATGTACTGAGGGCTGACAGAGCAATATTTTTTGTATGATTTAAGCAAATTCTGCATAATCATTTCAATATCAAACTTTCTCTCTTCCCTATAAACTCTGAGATTTAAGTCATAAGTTTCTGGATAGAAATACCAGAGTATTTTGGCTACTCCTCTATTCCTATAGACTAAGAGATACATAACTACATTAACAGTGCTCTGGAGAAGAAAAATTACAAGAAAAGAAAAAAGAAAAAGAAACACTTCTCATCATGTTTGGAAGAAATTTTGTAAATTCTGCTGCCAATCCATTTGTTATCACAGTGAGTAGTTAGCTGGAGTCATGCTTCATATGTGAAGTAGGCATCATAGTCCTAGACTATGACTCTTCCAAAGCACTTGAGATTTAGGTTTATAAGCTTAACTAGTCATGGAATATTATATAAATGGAAAAAGCTTCTCTAGAAAAAATTGAATATTTATCTTAAATTGATGCTTTGTCTTCATAGTGAGGTGAGTTTTATTACTCAAAAAGTCACATTTTTTAAGAACAAAAACATTATTTTCTAAGGTTAGCTTTTTTTCCCCTATTCTAGTAATGTCTCTTATGATCTCACTTCCAATTAGCTATAAATTGTCTTTTTGGTATAAGTAGGGCTGGACATGCAAATCTAACCAGTTGACTGAAACAGAGTACATGTGAGATAATATTCATTAGTAATTTTTATAACACAGTAAAATTAACCAATATGCATCTGGTGACTCAAACCCTAAATGAGATTAAAATTTTTTAACTGGAAACATGCTGCAGAAATTCTAATTAATAGGAAAATAGAAATCTGAAACCCAGGACAGATACAGTACTGAAAAAGTCAGGTCTATTGTTATTTCATCAACTTGATGCAAATTCTCACCTGATCAAGTATAGATTGATAAGTAATTGATAAGTTAATGCTTAATGAAGATATTGTGTCTATTGATATAGACTACCTGCAAGCAAAAAATATCCAGTAAGGTGGTTATCTCCAAGATTTAAACTAATTAGAGCCATATATATTGAACATTAGAAGTCCAAGCTGTGCCTTTAAAAGTGTCCATAAAAGAAGACTTATACATTATATGATGGCCATGGATGTTATTAAATTTCATATCTGTTTAAAAACTATTTGAGAAAATGGAGTAACTACTACATACTTGTATTATTATAAATAATTGCTTGCATTATTAGATAATATCATGGTGGAGAAACAATTTGCAGAAACTCAGAAAAATTCCTTAATTCTTTTAAAACACCCATAACTGTAAATTTAAATTATCAGAATCTAGAGTTAATCTACTATTTAGACCTGGACTTAGAAAGATATCACTAGAAATTAATATTTACATAGCTTATCATTTGACTAATAAACAATAAAATGACCACATTTGTAAAATTAATGTATACTCAAGAATGTTATTTTGGTCTTCCTCACCAAGAATTAATATTTCCTATTCACTATTGGTATTATATACATAATATTATCTCCAAAGAAAAATCATATACTAACTTCAAAACTTAAGTAATTATCTTATTTCGTCATAGTCTTGGTCATACATATATTTGCCATGTGTTTAATCATTATGGACTTGATGGAAATGTAGATGGCCACATCCTGCCCAAAGAAAGACATAAACTCTCATGGATATTACTGATACTTCATAGTTAATATGAATGTAAATGAGAATTAAAACTATAAGGTATAACTTCTCCTGTTCAAAATAAGTAAAGAGATTCCTCTCCTTTTCCTTATATAATTTAATTGACAAAACCTGTAGGTTTTTTCTGTATCACCTTGGAAAAAAATATAACTTATTCAAGACAATATATCATATTGTGCAAGTTTCAAGACTTAGGAACACCTCTCAAAAGGATCAATGAAACATTTCTGTGATATAATATATATATATAAATATATATATATATATATAAATTTTTTACATTGAATAGAGCATTCCTAGCTCCAGTCTCTTTAGGAACATACAAACCATTACGTTCCTGAGTGGAGTGGAGTTTCCAAGTTGCAAAATTGATTCTAGTCTTCAAGATGTAAAGGTTTATTTTTCTTTGAATAGCACCAAATTGCTAACATTGATGGTCAACCCAAATTAAAGAATGAAATTAGGATGAACTTGGTGTGACAAGTCCTTCTCCAGTCCCCTTACTTGATGACTAGTCATTATTTGTCCTGAAACCTCTACGGTTTTCCCTGCATATTCATGGGACATTGCTTCTAATGTTCCAAGATATCCATATATACCAAAATCTGCACATTCTTGAGTGCTTCAGATGAAATGGCATGGTATTTGCATAGAAGCTACACTCAAATTTCTATTTTAAATAATTTCTAGATTATTTATAATTCCTAAAATGTAAATGCTGTGTAAGTAGTCACTTAACAGAACACAGAACAAGTCTGTCCATGTTCAGAATAGACACAATTTTTCTCAGTATCTTTACTCCTCTATGGGAATCACACAGGTAGAATTCACATATACACAGGGACAAGTGCATGTAATAGGCTGTGTTTGGTGGGCTATGTGCAAGGATAAAGTAAATATCTGTCTGCAGTTTCTTTGGTGATTTTCTGTGATGAGTGTCATATTCTGGTTTAATGGTTATTTAATAATAAAATTATTTTCATTCTTTCATACCTTTGTAGAGAGATTTTCAGTGTTTGAAGATTTTGCTTTTAATTATATTCTCTCAACATGAAATAAATTCCTTTACTTTATCTAAAGTAGATGTTCTCATGCCAACACTTATATTGGGATTTTAGATTGCCTCTTCATTTTCAACTCAACAATAATTGCAAAACCAAAAAGGTATTATGAAAGATACTTTATGATCTATGAAAATACAAACTGTTCTCTTTGAAATCAATATTTCTCAAAGTCAAAATATAATTTTCCTCTATTAAAAGATATTAAATTACTGATATGTACTACCAGTATGCCTCCTATTTCCAGTAAATTAAATTTGGAAGTACAAAGTTTATTATAAAACTGGAAAAATTTAATTTAAATTAAAAATATACATTATTATATAAAACATTTTAATCAAATCAATATATTAATATATTACACATTATGTTATATAATATATAATTATATATTATAATATATAATATATAATTAATATATTATAATATATAATATATAACATTATTATCAAATTAATGAGGTAAGAAAACATGAACTAGAAAAAGACAAAAGTGGTAAGAAATAGTAATGATTAATAGATAACATTTAGTGTCAATTTTTAAAAAATATTCACACCTGCATATACTCTCCTAATATGCTTTATATAAATATAACAGTCTTGTGATATGTTTTTAAATTAAATTTCATTTTTTATTTATTCAAAGTCATTTAGTAAAAATACATCCAGGTGTCCTTTATAAATCTTATTTACCTCATGAATTTTCATGGTAGGTTCTGCCCAAAAGACTGAAAGGAAAATATGTGCCAAAAACCATTCAGTATATTATATATTTGACTTAGATATGTGTATGGATATTATTTCCAATGAATTTAAATGTATCACAAGTTCAGAGAAAAGTGCTTCAATTTTAAAAATAAATAGCTGCTGGTCTTAACCTAATTTAATGTAGGTTTGCAGTTCTTTTCAAACTTAATCATGTCCTTGCTTCCAGATGAAATTTGCCTATTAATTTATTTTTCAGTGCACTTTCCACTTTTGTCTACTAATTATTTTCTGCTTCTCTTGAGAGTAAACAATACTGTTAAATGTCTTTATTCATTCATTTATGTATTTATTTTTAAGATAATATATTTACATAATAGATGCCTCCTGCTTCCCAGAGTAATTTCACATCTCCACCTGTGAATGTAATTGACATCTCAAATTCAAACCATACAAATTTAATGCCCCAAATTCTTCTTCAACAACATCAATTTTTAAAGGTTGAGTGAAACCTCCAAACGTCTATTTTCCTGAGCTGGAAAAGTCATAATTTCCACTGATAAAGAAGAAAAATTAGAAATGTCTTAAATTAATTACAGACCAGAGGATGGGGGAGAAGAGAAGATAAGAGAAACAATGTGGCTAACAGCTTTGGTCCAGAAAAAAACAAAGAGCAGCAACAACAAAAAGAGCGGTTTCTCATTCCTACCTGTGTGTTGAAACCCTAGACTCAGACATACAGAAGGATGATATTCTGCTTGCAAATAGAACCAATCAAGACACAACAGTGCTTCTTATATTACCAAACTTCTCCAACATTGCCCTCTTCACACTGTCTCTCATATCTACAACAAATGGAGGTTTAATGGTAAGTAATACATATGGTTTTCTCCCTAAATTTACTCTTGCCTTTTAAAACTGAGTGTCATTTCTCCAATTGTTTCTGAACCATGCTGCTGGTGATTGAGAGAATTTGCCACAGTACCCATCCTTTTGTTCTGGCTAGCCTTTGTGATGACTCAATGAATCCTTTCTCTTTATTTATTTTCTCATTTTTTTCCTTTCCCTTCCTTCCTTTCCTCCTTCCCCCTCCTTTGTGCTCCTTCCCATTTGAACATTTTCTTCCTATTTCACATTATCTATTATACGCTTTGTTCCTTATTAACACTTTGATTTTCTCAGGTGTCCAATTTATTTCTCTAAAGAGCATGGGCTTAGGTGCATTCCTTTAGCTATAAATGTCTTAACTTTATCCTTTTTATGGCTGAGTACTCCATTGTGTAAAAAAAAAAAAAAAACCCACATCTTCTCTATTCATCAGTCGATAGGCATTTGTGTTATTTTTGAGATTTAGCTATTACAAACTGTGCTGCTATGAACATAGGTGTGCATGTATAACTGTGGTATTATGTTTTTAATTCATTCCAGAAAATACTGAGAAGAGGGATAGATGGGTCAAATGGAAGCTCTAGCCCTAGGTTTTAGAGGAATCTCCACACTAATTTCCATAGTGGATGTAGCAGTTTACACCCCCACATAGAGTACAGTTTCTTTTTCCTCACAGTCCCACCAGCATTTGGTATTAATTTCTTCATTGGAACCATTCTTTCTGGAGTGAGATGGAATCTCAACATTGTCTTAATTTTCATCTCTTGAATGACCAGTGATGTTTATATAGTGATTTTTATATATTTATTTGCTGTTTGTACTTCCTCATCTGGGAAGTGTGTATTCAACTCAGATTCCCTTTTTGAATAAATATATGAAAGGAATGTTATATTATTATTTACAAATGTCATGATGCTCTACATAGAAGAGTCCAAAAACTCCACCAAAAGACTTCTAGATTTAATATCCAAATTCAGTCCCATAGCTGGATGCAAAGTCAACACTCAGAAATCAATAGGATTCCTGTACACAAATGACAAACTCACTGAAAGAGAAATCAGGGAAAACACACCTTTCACAATAGTATTGAAAAAAATGAAATTCTTAGGAATCAATCTAGCAATGAAAGTAAAGACCTTTACATTGAAAAATACAGTACTCCAAAAAAAGGAGATCAAAAAAGATATCAGAAAATGGAAAGATATCCCTTGCTCTTGGGTAGGAAGAAAACATAGTAAAAATGACCATATTCCCAAAATTGCTGTACAAAATTGTTTACTGCAATCTCAATCAAAATACCAATAACATACCTCATAGAATTAGAGAAAACATTCCTAAAATGTATCTGGAACCAGAAGAGACCTACAATAGCAGAAACAATTCTGGGCAACAAAGGCAAGGCAGGGGGCATCACAATCCCTGACTTAAAATTATACTACAGAGCTACTGTGATTAAAAAAAAACAAACCATGGTACTGGAAATAAAAACAGATCTGAAGATCAATGGGACAGAATAGAAGATGCAGAAACAACTCCAAACACAATCAGGCATCTTATCTTCAACAAAGGGGTCAAACACCTTCACTGGAAAAAAGACAGCCTCTTTAATAAACGTGGTGGAAAATTGCCTTTCACATGTTGAAAGCTAAAATAAGGACCCATGTCTCTTAATATGCACTAAACTAAAATCAAAGTGGATCAAATATGTAAATATTAAAATAGAAACCCTAAATCAGCTAGAAGAGAGAATAGGTGGAGCTCTTGAAGACATAGGTGTAGGCAAAGACTTTATGAAAAAAACCTTGGTCTCCTGGGAAATAGCACAAAGAATCAACAACTTGGATCTCATCTTATTAAAAACATTTTGGACAGCAAAAGAAACCACCAACAAAGTAAAGAGACAACCCACAGAGCATAGAAAAAATTTTGTGAGCTCTTCCTCAGACAAAAGACTGATATCTAGAATATACATATAAAGAGTTGTAAAAAATCAAACCCTCCAAATTTAAATACCCAATCCAAAAATGAATCCTGTTTTCAGATTTCTTTGTCTCTAAAATTTTGATTTAATGCCCCCCAATCGTACTCTATATTCCAT
The DNA here is from genome assembly GCF_053883595.1 of Heterocephalus glaber. Taxonomy (NCBI): domain Eukaryota; kingdom Metazoa; phylum Chordata; class Mammalia; order Rodentia; family Bathyergidae; genus Heterocephalus; species Heterocephalus glaber. The sequence continues at coordinate 27,321,649 of NW_028258325.1, forward strand.
GCATTTTCAAGTTATGGCTATCAATTCCATAATCATTGAAAGTATTTATTTTCTTTATTTATTTTCTTATATTGAATAAAAGATTCTACATAGTATCTTCCTGGGTAGCTGTTTGACTTTTGTTTCCCTAAATTCCTTATTTTGTCTTTTAATTTGATTTTAGCCAAAGTGGAACACAGGCAATAGAAATAACAGTCCCTCAACTGGTGAGCACACTCCTTCAAAATTTTAACAACTTTCAATTGGTATAGAGTAAGAAACACCATCTTCAATATAGATTACATGAATATAACTGATTCACCCCTTCCGTTTTTTCACTGTTATCTCCAATGTTGCTCCAAGCCATTAACCATCTTCTTTTTTTTCAGATTTTTTCATAGTTGCTGTAATAAATTATGCCTTCCTTCTAAGTATATTCAGCCATTTATTTTCTTCTTACAATGAATTTCTGCCTTTTCCTTACCCACTCAGTTATTACAAATCCCTCATTATTTAATCCATTCAAAGTCTCACTGAGAAAGAGTCTAAATCTCTAGATTTGAGTCATGTACTATGCTGTATGCTCTGATAGCACCTTGGAATTTACTCAAAAATCATTTATTAGCATTTTAGTAAAACAAGTGTGCAGTTACTTCACTGATTTCTCTTCTTCTATATTCCAACCTCAAATAGTACTTATTTACTTTGTTCCTAGCTGTAAACAAGCAATAACCTCAGTGCCTTAGGAACCATTGATGGTCAGTTAATACATGCCAAATACATAACTGAATATATAATAGTGGATTTGACACAAACTCATGTCATATATCTAGCAGTAACCTGTAAAGTCCATTTGTAATTTCTCAAGGAAATGTATTGAGGGATGTGGACAGGGCAAATATATGTCAAAAGTAATGTTTTCACAATTTTATGGGATTTTTGTTTTCATTTCTTAGAATTTACAAGTCTGTTTGCCTGTCATTTTCCCCCTCTATTTATTCCTATATTTATAGTACACATCCTGAGGAGTATAAAAGTAAATTTGAACATGAGAATAAGAAAGTTTTCACCTCTCTTTGAGCAATTAAACATATTATCAAATGCCTTCTAATTATATGGATGAATCTACACTCGGTAATTGGTTTATTTTTTTTTTAATAGAATATTTATTTTGCCATGTAAACTATTTAATAATGTGAACAAACCAATGAAATTAAAATGCTTAAACAGTGTTTAATGCTGGATGAATCTAATACAAATAAAGTCTTTTCCTTTCCACTTGGGAGAAGTTGGGTCAAATATTGAAACAGGTTTTTACTCAAAACATCTAATATAAAATTTCATGCAGCTCACATACTAATATGTATGTGTAATGTGACAATTTGGAAACAGAAAAATGCCAAAATTATTGTGTTGGGAAGAATGTTTATAAGTGTACTTTCTTCTATGACAATTTTCTTTTTATGTAAGGAAAAATGCCCCTTTGCTCCGAACTGGGAAGCATTGTAAAGACTTCACAGAAATGATTGATGAAATAGTCCTATCTCTTTTTTTCTGCACTTCTTTGATGCATCAAGAGGTGGTTTGAAAAGGTCAGAAGTTGATAAAGGGTTAGTAGTCAGCTGCGGTGGTATGTCTACCAATTTGTCCCTTGCCTTCTAGTCTGTAAACCCTAGATTTTCACATTTGAAAGAACTTGGTTGTTCCTCCTTTGGTTCTGTTACTTTAAAAGGTTTTCTATTACTTCAAAGAGTGGTCTAAAATGAGAATGAGCAGAGGGATTAAAAATATGCGCTCCCACTCACGAAAGTCAATCTCATAGAATTAGAGTACAGACCAGTGTTTACCAGCAGTTGTGAATGGTGAAGTTGTGAATATTATATGGACTTCTTTGTCTGTTTTCTTTTGACATTTTTATTAACAAAATTTCAAACATCTGTATTTTGAACCATCACAGTTTTATTTTCTATCTCCACAAATAATTTCCTCTGGCTTCTAACATATTTTGCATGCATAATATGTCATTTCTTGAATATTTTATAGGTAGCTCAAACTCAGTAACTGGTGTGATAGTAACCGATTATTTCTAATATAAACTAGAGGCTGAAGCAGGCGTAAGATTAGGAAGTTATTGCAGATGTTTACATGGTAAGGTTTTTTGACCATAGAATTATTGACATTTTGTCCAGATAATTCTCATGGTAGGGACTTTTCTCATGAATTTTAAAATATTTAATATCGTTCTTTGCTTCTACCCAGTAGACTTCATAGTATAATTGAGAAAAAGTAATGAAATTGAAAATCATTTTTGAGGAAGACTCTTTGAGGTTAATGACTCTAAGGAAATTATGAAAAGTGAAGGAAAATGAAAAAAATTCTCAAAAACTTTTCTAAGGTGATCATCAATGAACTCTTGTTTTAAATTTGTTTATATTTGCATGTTTATTGGCTATAGTTTTTCTCGTACTATTCCTTTTACTCTAGTTTTTCTTGCTCTATGCTTATTTACCTGTCCCCCTCCAATTATGTGAGTTTAAAATCCATGGGTTCAACCAACAAATGACCAAAAATATTTGAAAGATAAAAAAAAAATTGAAAGAGTGCATTTATATAGAACATGTACATGGATTGCTTCTCATGGTAGTATTTATATTAGGTATTATAAGGAATGCAGAGGTGATTTAAAGAACAGGTGGTATGAAATGTATATTTCAACTTTTCATGTTCATTTCATTATAGTGCAAGAGAAAAACATTCATTTAAAAATGCATTTCCTTAATTTTTTATTTTTGGTTTTGGCTACAAATATACTGTTTTCTCAGTACAAAAAAAAATTCATTAAAAAGTGTATTTTCCTTAATTTTCTTATTTTTATTTTTTGGCTACAAATATACTGTTTTCTCATTGCTGGGCAGTGCTGAGGAGCTATAGAGCCCAACAGACCATGTGGTACTGTGCCATGTATTGTGCATTTAAGTGTTGTGATTAGAAGTTTATGTGTATGAAATCAGGTTTAACTTAAGATATGTTTCATTTATGATGCAATTATTGGTATATAATCTCTTTATACATTGAGGAATGCCTGTATACAGGAGGAAGTGCTGAAATTATGAGAAAATACTACTGAATCTTTGAAAAAGGACATGAACTTCTATGGATTTGAGTATCTGGGTAAGTGAATATCTGGTAAGTGATCCCTGAAAGCACTTCTGGTAGGAAACTAGCATGGTTAATGAGATTCTGCTTATCTTTAAGGCCTTATTAAAACAGCAATTATCGTCCATTGTAAAATATATTCCAACCTTATCATCTTAACGGCGATGGATTATTTTCTTTCTTCATTGAGTCACAAGTTATCCTGTTATTTTATAAGAAGTTTGTTTTTCATATGTGTGTATATATATATGTCACTTTTTATATTTCTCACCTTATCTCCTCATTAAGCATGAGATATAATAAATAGTTAACATGTTGAATGACTGAGACTACATTTTCATCACAGCACAATTATTTTTATAGATACTACACATATATTAATGTTACTATTGTTTTAAAATAATAGGTTAACAATGGTATTTTTTACATTTATTTTCAGATTTTGATTTGAACAGAGTATGTAGACATAAATAAAATATGATTTCAGAAATATAAAGTATGAAATATAGAAAAATTACATGTATCCATATCAAAACTAGAAGAATACAAAGTTATCTCACAATGATTCATGTACAATGAGGATGATCAAAAATGACTGAAAGAAGATAGGTAATTCTGTAATAGGCAGAAATTTTAATTTATATCAGCTAATATCATTTGGTTAAAGTTTATATGGTGATCAGAGCATGTATTCTTGGACTCAAAGGGGAGAGGCACATGAACAAGGTCTATTTTTCATTGTCTCGAAATAGAAGTTTGAAAGTTCAATCTATACACATTCTTCTAAATTATGTAAGAAAGATGAACAAGTCATGATTACATTTCAAAAAATCTTTATAGCATTATGTAAAAATACATTAAAATTTTATACACATAATAAAGGACTAAAATAAATGTTTACAGACAACATATTTTAAAGTAGCCTTTAGAAAATTTTACATCCATATGTGTGTATCAAGTGAATTGTTTTCCTTCACACAACCTCTTATGTGGGATTTTAATTGTTACTGTAAGGTTTTTTTTTTTTTGGTACCTGGGATCGAACTCGGGACCTTGCGCTTGAGAGGCAGGTGCCAGAACCACTGAGCTAAATCCCCGGCCCCTGTAAGTTATTTTTTAAAGAGAATTGCAACGAATTACTTTAATCTATTTTTAAAAATTACTTTAATCTTTAAAAAAGTGTTCTGTCTATAATGGAATATTTAATCATAGTTTCAGGTTTTACAAGCTCACAGTCTATTTTTTAGTTTAAAAATAGTTCTTGAATTTTTAAAATTTAAAATACAAAAAGTCCATATTTTATTGTGACATCTAAGATAATTTGTATTATTTTTAATGTATATCAATTCATAAAATATATTGTGTTGCTTAAGTATCTAAATGCAAAAATAATTCCACAAAATGAAAATCTATGTAAATGATTATCTGCTAAACCTACAAAAATGAATTCATTTAGATTGTATTTATTAAATTAAAAAACCACAAAACATCACAATTATTGGGCTTCTGTTTATTGCCCAGGCACATTACTTAAAATATTCAAATAATTAAAATTAAAACACTACAAATTTGTGATATTGTTTAAAAATAGTTCCTTCTAGCCATTTAAGTAGAGCCATATTTCCATTTTCCAAATCTTATTAGTGTTTTCAGTTCATCAGCCTCGCCATTAAATTCATTAGATCAACTTCATTATACAGATTCAAAATCCTTCATATTGTTTTGTTTGTTTGCTATGGCAAATCTGCAAATCTAGTCTTCCTTATAAGCCCGTCTTCTACTCTCTCAACCCTTGTTACCACATAGGAAATGCATATATTTTGGTTCAGGAGTAAGAGGCATCAGGATTTTTTGTTTCTGTACAATTATTACCATAGTGTTTATTGTTTGACTTAAATTTGAATTCTTTCTCTAGTGTGTGTCATGTGTATAGCCTGGGCAATTTGTATCCCTAACAAAAGCTTTTATTATTTTCTCATTTTTGAAGATAATATTTGTAATTCAATACCATAGGGAAAATGAAAGAGATATTGAATATAAAATGCTTACTTAATGATTTAATGAATGGTCATTGTAAGCTTCCTGTAAATATTAGTGATAATTGCAACTAGAAACTCTATAGTTATAAAATCTCCCATTTTTGAAATCTGTTTTTGATTTTGAAGTCTACCAAATTAAAAGGAAGATTTGGGATCATGAATCTGAAAATATGTCCATGAGATAAAAATATGAATGAATAGGATTAAGAAAGAAAACCAGTGAAAAATTTTTGAAGATAATCTTAAATCCACTTTTGGTACATAAGGGAAAGCATCTTAAATTCTTCTAGATTTACTTATAACACTCTTCAAAGGTTGTGAAACTTACAGGACAGGTGAGAAATATAATTAATTCATGGAATGATAAGCAAAGCAAAAACAAATGAAACATCCCAAATCGGATCCTTTCCTATTGCCATTTGTTTTAGTTGAATGAGTGCTTCAGCTAGACTGTAGTAATGTTATGATTTCCTCACTAATATCATTTGCAATTTTGCTCTTCTCCTGTCCCTTTCAGTCATTGTTGCCTAATAAAACTTCCTAATATATAGTTCTGCTAAAAACTCCATTTAGTCTATTATTAGTACTGACAAATGAAAGTTCTTGTCCCACATATATAATAATTTGATCATGTGATCTCAATGTGCCTCTGCAGCAATTTTAAAATTTCTTCCATTCATGCACTCTGTGATCTAGCTAAAGGATAGCCTTCATACTTTCTATTTTAAAGAAATGGTTTCTATCTCTTTAGTCTTATTAATTTATATAAAAAGCTTATACATTTCTAAAATGTACATGACACTGTGCTGGCTCATGGGAATATATAATCATATTGCTTGCTCATAGTAAGTCTCTTGGAGATAAAATAATGTCATTCATCAGATTCAATGAAGTACCTACTGGTACTGAGATAAAAATGGGTTGCATTTAATTTTAAGAAAGTGACTCACTTATTCAGATAAGAAGAATTCAAAATGGTCTTACAGGTCACAACTCTACTGAGTGCTGCTTCTGAGCTAAGTAAAGTAGTATAGAATACTTCAGATAAACTGAATTATTTGATTAAAGTATAGCATGACTTCATTAGCTGATGCTACAGACACATGTAGAGAACCCACCCACAAACTTCATATTGAAAGTATATATGAAATACAAGCTATATAAATATATATATATATATATATACATGAAGAGACATGAGCAAATTCTTGAAGGACATTAACAAGTTTGAAATATTAAGGGTATTCTGTATATTGTCAGCAAACGAAGATAATATTTTTTTTCAATTTGTATGTTTCCTTCAAAAATCATTTCCTGTTCAAATGTTCTGGCTAACACAGCCTGGACCATGTTGAACAATAAAGGTAATGAGGAGGCATCCTCACTTTGTACTTGATGTCAGGAGTGAAGCTTTCAGTTTTTAATCCTCCAATATGAAGTTAGAGGGCTTCCTTATGTGCCTCTTATGATGATGAGATAAATTCCTTTTTAACCCATTTCGTTGTTTCTCATAAAAGAGAATTAGATTTTGCTGACTGTTATTTCTCCATCTATTAAGGTGATCCTGTGATTTTTTTATTTCATTCTGTGAATATGGGGTACTACATTGTTTAGAAGTTGTTGGTCGTGAAGCACAATGGTTCAGTTAAGGGTAACAAGTATGGGGCCGGGAATTTAGCTCAGTGGTTCCAATGCCTGGCTCCCAAGCTAAAAGTCCTAAGTTTGACCCCTGGTACCACCCCCCCCAAAAACAAACAAACAAACAAAAAAGAGTAACAAGTATGTTGTTGATAGCTGCTGTTGAGCATTGTGCCAATAGTTAACAATATTTCATAGTGTACATAAAACATTTGTTGAGAAGGTAGACCTCATGTGAAGTGATTCTATCATAACCAAATAAACAAATAAAAACAGCAAAAACAACCACCATAAAAAAGGGCATAGAGGCCAGGAAAGTGTCTCTGTGATGTCCTACCTGCCTCGCAAGTGAAAGATCCTGGGTTCAATCCCTGGTATAAAAAAAAAAAAAAAAAGACATTCTCTTCATTAAATAATTTAGGTTAGGGATTTAGCTCAGTGGTGCCGCACCTGCCTGGTAAGCACAAAATTCTGAGTTTGATCCTTGGTACTGGAAAAGAAAAAAATGGTTTCTTTAAAAAAGGGCATGAAGAAGCTTTTGGAGGTAAATATTTTATTAACTTGATTGTGATAACTCCTTCACAAATGTTTCAACATGTTGAGCTCCATTAACCTATTACTATACTTTCAATACATGTTGTTTCTTGTATATCGATTATATCTCAATAAAAGTGTTAGAAAGCTTGAATTTTATTCTAGTCCTTAAAGGCAATCTTTGAAGGAATTTTAAGAGAAGGTTTTATAATTAGATTCTCATTTTTAAAAGTACTTTCTAGGAGAGATACAAAGAATAGCAAAACTGATACGAGGTACAAAAGTGATAATGGATAGAGAAATGACAATATAATTAGTATTTCAGGAAGAAATGTGTTGTGGCCATTAATTATTCATCAAATTAACTGGTTGAAGAAACACCTAGCAGATTAGTTAAGTACATTTCTGAGTGCATCCATGTGTGTTTCTAGAGATGACTGGTATAGAGGTCAACAAGCTGAGAGGAAAAGGCCTATCTCTCTTGTGGGTTGCACCATTCAGTAGGTTTGTAAACTGGATGGAATGAAAGGAAAAGAAAAAGGAATTTGGCAAGCTTCTAAAAAGCTCCATTATGTTGAGCAGTTGCCATCTCCTGTATATATAAGGCTCCACTTTCTTCCGCCTTTCAAAGCAGATTCATATCAACAATGCCCCAGGGAGATTCCAGCCCTTCATCCTTGGATCCCCCTGCAACTCTGGTCCATCTTCCAGTTATCTGTACTGAGCAGCTGATGAATCCTTCAGCTCTGCTGTATACAGACAGCTATCGTTGACTCCCTGCCTCTGATCCCTTAAGCCTGCCTAATAAATTCCCTTTCTTAATTACACACACACACACACACACACACATATATGTATATGAAACATATATATATTTCATACACACGGAAGTATTCATTAAGACAAGGTGATTAGAATGTAGAAGTTACTTAGAGTCAAAACAATGTAACAGAAAAAATCTATTGAACAGATGCAACAAGATTCGGTGACTTATTCGATGTGATAGGGGAATAATATAATTCAGAGGAAAATGTCTAGTAATATTCCTACGTAAAATTTGTTCAGGCCATGCAGCACTTACTCAAAGGATCTGGGACAATCTTGATGAAATAATCTACTATTTGTCAAATTTGTAAGTTTCTGGACATCCCCTTTGTTGCAAGAATTACATGTAAAATGACAATTAGATCAGGATATATTTTCATTCCAATAGAAAATTCTCATATTATAAAATAGCAGCATTTTATGGTATGTAGAATGCAACCTCCTTTTTAACCAAACAGACAGATTAAAATTTGTAGCATTAATTGTACACATCGATTGTTCTTTATTGTTTTCTGTGATCCAACTTCTTTACTGTCTGTTGATTTCTTGGCATTCATATTTAAATATAATATTTCTACAAAATTTGGAGCTCAGTAATAACTTTTTTATTGATGTTTGAGTAATTAAAATAGTTATAAAATAACTTAGTTATATAATAAGTTCTATTCAAAATAAACTGATTGGAGCTACACTCAAAGTTCAAATTTCTAAGAATATAACTGAATTTATCTAAAACTTCCATGCTGGGACATTACTTCACCTCTAAAACATTATAGTAGACATGTTAAGAAAGATACTATACATTTGATCCATTTGTGAGTTATTATTAGTGACTTTTAAAAATATCACTTAGTAAACCTGAGTGTACTGAAAAAATAATATATCAGAAATACTTTCAGACAGAGTCAAGTTCAAAGGTGTACAATATGTGCAGTCACACCGGGTCTCACACTGAGAAGGGTTGTATATCTGAACCTTAAATTTCATCCCAAACTCACATTATTTTCTCTGCTCTCCTTTGATTCTTTCTGTAAGATTAGATTTTAAGATACAATATGTTTTCTAGATCTTTGAAGATCTTTAAAATAAGAACAGGGTTTTACAAAATTTTGGAAAATATTCTCGATGAACATATGTTCCTGGATATTTATTTTCAAATTTACTCAATAAAGCAAATTTTTTCAATGATAATAAAATTTTTAAAAACCTTGTGGCTTGGGGCAAATCTAACCATGCCCGTCCATTTGCCAATGTTTTGTAGCTGTCTTTGTGCTACCAACTCAGAGTTGAGCAGCTGTGACAGAGAACTTTCAGTCTGGGAAGATGGTGACATTTAATATCTAGTCACAGAAAGATAATGGAAATAGTGTCCCTTGGAAGTAGATAAATATATTAATGTGATGTTGTGTTTATTGTATGACATTTAAAGAACTGGGTAAGTCTTAGAACTGAAAAAAAACAACAACAACATTTTTTGTTTGTACTACATTGGATAGTTTCCCCTAAATATTCATGCATATCCAGAATTTGTGAATATATCTTTATTTGAAAATAGTTTTTGCTCATGTAGTATAAGTAAAGACATAGTCATACTGAAGTAAAGAAGCCCCAAATTTGTTACTATTGTCTAAAAACTAGAAAAATATGGACACTGGGACAGACATCCAGACAGAAGACAAGATAAAGACATCAGGACAGCAGATGTGAGGTACACACACACTGAGACAGGAGGAAGCCCATATGACAAAGGAAGCAGCCACAAGAAGGGAGTGATGGGCCCACAAGTCAGGAATGTGAGATTTATAGCAAATGCTTCAAAGTACGGAAGGCATGAAAAATTCAACCCTATAGCAAAGAGAATGATTTCAGATTTCTTAACTCCAGAATGATGAGAGAAGTTTGTTACAAAGGGCTTATGAAACTAATACTGTGTTTTATACCCTTTTGATAAAAAGTGAATAAATATAGTCAAACTGTTGAAGATTTTTATAAATTGTGTTGGTTTAGAGTGAAAGACTGATTGGTACTAGTATTACTATGGAGTCCTGGTGTTATAAATATGCTGGTACCATATGGCAGTTTTACAAAATATATAAATAGTTTCTTATTCACTTTTCAGAAATTAAGTTGTATTTCATTCTAATGGTGAATTACAATTCAGTGTATCAACATAGTTCTTCAAAGATAGGCTATAAGAAAGTTTATCTTACTATTATTTAATGAAAGACCAGTCATTTTTTATGATGCTTAAGAGTATACAAATTAACTCTGTGATAAAATATATAGCTTAATGTCTTCCTTTTATTACTTTTCTGTTAATTTTATATTTATTATATCATATAATACAAATTATTGCCAATAACCACAATCCAAGAACAATAAGTGTTTTATTTATGAATTAAATCCTTATTTAGGGCACTTCATTTAAAGTGCTACCAAATACAAATTTCTTGCTAGGAATTTAAAATATGTCTGTAATTCAGGAGAACAGCTTGGATATCTAAGCTACTGGAGATTTATAAAGAAATGTTTTACAAAATTTCATAGTCAAAGGAATATATGAGAGTACAAATTAGTACAAGTGGTTATATATATATATATATATATATATATATATATATATATATAAATTTATCGTGAGTACTTGCCCATAGCTTTCCTGTTACATTTTCAGGATGTTCTAGACATTTTAATGCCTTGTGGTACCACTGACTATGTGCTTCCACATTTATCAATATGCAATTTGTAGATGCTGTATTCAGAATCTCGAATAACATTTATTAAATTTGCTAAGTAATTATATTTACTCATGATAATTTCAATTCCACAGTGCGAATCAGCACAGGTGTGACTAGCCGTTATATTTCTTCATCCACAGAGCCCCTGCTGTACATAAAGCATTCACTAGTAATTTTCTTTAATTCACTTAATTGCCTGGGGCACCCTGAGCCACTCTTTTCCCTTAATTTGATGCTTTCTGTTGTTTCATAGAAAACAGAATAGTCTGAAGAGAGGCCACTTATAATTACAAGAATTGAAATATGAACACACTCATGTCTAACATAGACTTGGTGTTAACCTCACAGCTTTTTCACAAAAATCTATTTGATATAAACAATTCAAGAAGAGAAACACAATTAGAAAGCAAGAAATTAAAAGTGAAACAAATGAATACTCCTTTTTAAAAATATTATGAAGTTTATTTTTATATCATGATACAAAAATACAAAGTACTTTTGTTTCACTTTTTCCATGTTTTAGGATTTATAATCATCACTTCCTCTTCATGTATTGAGTATATGTGTACACTCTACTCTTGTTGAACTTCTTAGAATCCATACAGCATACTCAGTTTTTTTACACAGATAAAGCATTTGCAAATTTTTCTTAATCTAAATAAAATTCAAGGGACCAAAAGTAGCTAATGCTTTTAGTTACACCTGGTATTTGATACATAAGTTTTATGTAAGTAAAGACAATATATTGAAGGAAAAATATCTACTTGTCACTTACACTAATTCATGTTTGCATGTATTTGTTCGACTATGAAATGTTCTAAAAAATTTTTGGTAACTCTCCAAGCCCATGATGGATGAATAGTTCTCTTAATATCTTTAAAATGCAAAGATACGTACACTGTTGTGGCTATTATCTAGATATTCCCCTAAAACCTCATGCAATAATCTTAGGTGGTACATTTGTAAGGTGATTGTTTTATAGAGGCATTACAATTGACTTGCTGTTAGAAGTTGGGGCCTAGTCAGAGGAGGCAGGTCACTGTGGGTATGACCTGGAAAATTCTATCTCCCTTCTTGGATCCTGTCTTCACTCTCTCTGCTTCATGCATGCCATGGCATGAGTAATTCTCCTCCGCAATGCCCCTGCCATGCTCTTTCTCCTTCTTTTTGTGTTGTTGTTGTTGTTGTTGTTGTTTGTTCTTATTTTTATGTTGTTTTTTCTTCTTCTTCATTTTTGGGTATTTATTTATTAAGATGAGGTCTTGGTCTATATTTCAGGCTTTGAACTCACTATCTAGTCCAGGCTGGACTTGAATTCAGGGAAATCCTCCTGTCTCAATTTCCTAAGTCTTTGGGCTACAAATGTGTGCCACCAGAACAAGCTGCCTTCTCCTCCTCATCTCCTCCTCCTTCTTCTTCTTCACCTTCTTTTTTTCTCCTCCTCCTTCTCTTCCTTCTCCTTCTCCTCCTCCTCCTTCTTCTCCCCCTCTTCCTTGCCCATCTTATCTTCTTCCTCTTCTTCTTCCTCTCCATTTATTCCTCCCTCTCCTCCTCCTCCTTATTCTTTTTTTCTCCTTATTCTTGTTCTTCCTCTCTTTGTCTTTCTCCTTCTTCTATTCTTTCTTCTGTCGAGCCTGCTAACCATGAACTGAAATGTGAGGCATAATAAACCTTTCCTTTTTTAAGATGTGAGTGTCAAGTATTTTGTCCCAGTGACAATGAAAGTGAATGTTGTGCCCAGGTTGTGGAGTCCCAAAGACCACCAGGAGACCGTTTCCGATGTAAGCACACGAGGGTCGTTTATTCAAGCTCAAGCAGGGACTCTCAACTGTCACTGACACAGCGGATCGAGCTTGAGAGCCCCGAGTTCCAAATTAGCAGGGTTTTTATTGAGAATACAACAAGCTTTGGTCATTAGCAGCCATATGATTGGTTAACATTTAGCAAGTATGAAGTGTAGAATTTTGATTGGCTAGGCTCATTGGGGGTTGAAGGGGATTATGTATAGGTTTTTACAAGAAGAATGGGGACAAAGGTTAGTGGTCTACTGTCATGTACTGATGGTCAGCAGACATCCTGACTAATGGCCACGACCACCCTGTGTGGACAGTCAGCACGTTAACAGATTGTCCTATAGATAGTGGGCCCTGGACATTTGTTTCTAGGGCAAACAGATGGCTGAGTAATAAACTTAGGAATCCTGAGTTGTGGATTACGTCCTTTGTCCCAGTTCAAGCACAATTTTGAGAGAACAAAGGAGACTGCTCCAAAATGGAGTCATTCTGGTCTCACATGAACAAAGCAGATTTTTGTACCTGAAAAGTTAAAGGCATCACTGTGACTGTTCTAGAACATGTAGTTTAGAAACTGTTGTGACTGACTTGCATGAGGAATTAGGAACAGTTTGGAGAAGCTGACTGGAGAAGCCCTACAAAGCTATGAACCAAGCCTGGAGGGAGACTGTGGTCAAAACTCAAAAGAACAAAATGTTGATAGAAATACAGACATTAAAGGTTAGGCTCTAGAGGTTTCAGTTGGGAACAAGGACTCCCCTGGCAGTTGGACTCCAGACCATGTGTCCTACACTCTGGAAGAAAATTTATGTACATTTTGCTCATGTCCTGAGACTTCAACGAAGATTGAGAGTAAGAGTTGTAGATTAATCAATTTGGCAGAGGAATCTCAAGGCAGCTCAACAATCAGAATATAGCATGGGTATGACTGCGGACTTTTAGCCAGCTCTGTATTGAGAATTGAGAGCAAACAAATTAAGAGTTTTAAGTTTTGCCAGAAAGCAAGCTCTGGTAAAATAGCTCTGGTAAAGAAAGCTCTGCAAATATTTAGGAGAGAGCTTGCAATTTTAAAAATTAGCATTAAAAAGATCCAAATTACTTTACAATAGGACAGTAGAAAAAAATGGCTTAAGGGCACTTAAGGAAAAAGAAATGCCTCACCCTTTTTAGGCTTAAAATTGCAAAAGTGTATAATACCCACAGTTTTTATCCATTCCTTTATTAACACATTTATATAAAGAAGAATAAATTTGAGTAATTTGTAGGGCGATGGATGCCCTTTGAATCCATAATGTTAAGTAAAATAAATTAGACACACATTCTTAAATATCATACTGTTTCTCTTATATGAGAAACCCAATATACATAATTTAAGAGCAAAAGAAAAATTAGTCAATTGGAAACATGGAGATATATATTTTCCAAACGGAAAAGGACCAAGGGATGGAGGGAAGAGAAAAGAGGATGTAAATGAATTATGATGTGTCCTGTACATGTACTAAATACTTACAATGAATATATTCATTATGTACTGCAAATATGAACTAAAATATACTGCAAAAATAAAAGACTTTGAGAAGATTTTCCTAGGGCACTGTGCTCCAAGAGGGGTGCATAAAGAATTTGTTGCTTTGATTGCACAGTCATCCAGGCACTCCATGTCCTCTACAGCGATGACACAAGAAAGCCTGGCTACTGCCTTAGCTGGCAATGGACCTTGGCGTTTTCCACCTGATGCTAGTTTTACAGGAATGCAAAATTCAATAATTTTGGAGTTAGAAAGCTTCTACCCAGATTTCAGAATAAGTCCTGAAATACCAGGCAATGTGCCTCAGAGAGGACAGTGTGAGAAGCTGGAGAGTGAAGAGAAAAGTGCTTTGGAGGCCACAACAAACTGGAGAAACCAGGATTGTGGAACATCAGAACAAAGTCACTTGGAATAAGCAAAGCCAGCCCAAGAGAGAAGCCATGAGAGCTGTAAGCACCAGCAATCCCTAGGGACAGGGTACCCCAGCCCTTTGTAACTCCCATCTTGCCACAGCTTGCCCTGGAATTGTGGGATTTAATGTTTGCCGAGCTGAGTTTAAGTCTTGCTTTAGCTCTATTGACTTCTATCCCTCTATTCTTTCATTTTAGAATAAGAATTTTCATGCCATTCTATGTGGGAAGTGTTTAACTTATTTATGATATTACAAGGGCTCACAGCCAGGAGTTTGCTTTCATTCTCAGAGGAGACTTTGAACTTGAACTTTTCAGCCATGCTGAAGCTGTTAGACTTTGACAATTATTAGAGATGGATTAAATATAATTTACATAAAGAAATATGCATAAGTCTTTAGGGACTAGGGGCAGATTATTGTGGTTTACATATAGATGTTTCCAAAGCCTTGTGGGCTAATGGATGGGGGATTGGATTATAGGGGCATTATAGCTAACGTGCCGTGCTGTTAGGAAATGAAGCCTGGCCAGAACGAGCAGGCCACCTGGGCATGATCTGGAGTGTTAAATCTCCCTTCCTGTTTACTCCCTTCACTCTGCTTTCTAGAAACTATGCTGTCTTCTGCTGTCCCTCTTTGGGGTGCTCTTTCTTCTTTGGAGCTCACCAATCATGGACTGAACAGCTGAAATAACATCTTCCTCTTTTAAATTGTGAGTTTAGGGTACTTTTTTTGTGCCAATGAGGAAAGTCATTGATAGCTCTTGCTATATAAAATTATATATTTTAGCATCACGATTAAGAATTATTATTTGTTCAGTTTATTACTTTTGTACTGCATATGAAAAAATGTAAGGTAATATCTTAAGATGTTAAAGAAATAGAACTCAATATATTTTGCAAAAATTTCATTGGGTGAAGCATAATTGAAGAAGTAGTCTGTTTTTGGAAAGCTGAATTACTGTATGAAGTAAAGTGCTGTTACCGAAAAAAAAAATTTCCCTCAGAACAAAGCAAATGAGTATATAATTTGAAATCTGGCTTGCACCTGCATGAGTGAGAGATAACTTTTGATTCTATTAATCTCTGTCAGTCTTAGCAACATTGTGATTATTGTATAAAATTAAGTGAGGAAAGAAGCATTGGCTGGTGGAATGCTGAACACCTGTTTAATAACATGATTTGTTCTTATTTTCATTTATGTTTTTTAACTCATGATATTTAGCCAATAAGCCTATCTTTATCTAGAAGCCATAAATGCACAGAGGAATAGCTAAAAATACTAAACCATATCCTTCTTGGTATAGTTGCAAAGTCAACCTAACCCAATACAAGAGCTGCTTTTCTATTAATTCAAATATTTGTTCTTAAGGTTTCTGACATTGTTGAATCCTTTGGAAACTTGATTAAATCCAAAAACTTCCTGCTCAGAATAGTACATAGAGATGATAAAGTCTCCATGTTAGTTTAGGAGAAGACACAGACTTCCTAAACCCCTCCTTGGGAGTTGATGGTTTATGGCATCAGATGCCTTATTCAAACAACAGCCTCTGGCACAAAACTAATATTATTTTTACATCTTTAAGTCACTGACATCTCAAATACAAGCATCACTCCTCTTAAAACTTAAAAGTAATTTCTTCCTTAGATGATTTATTTGACATGGTGAACATGTGTATGTGACAAGCCCCTTTTTACTCTTAATTGGCACTGAAATTACTAAAGGATAACTAATATAAACTTTTAAATATTTCACACAGTTATTTTTTATGATATTTTTCTTCTTGGGATGCCACAGGTTATTTAATGGTGACTTCATTATTTTGAATCAAGAATAACCCAAAAATAACTATAAAGATTATTTCTTAGTGTAACTTCTTAAGATTAAATTACTTGAAAAAGAAGATTAAATTACTTGATCTAAAAGTTCCCACATGTCAAAATCCTTGATCTGCATAATCTATTAAAAATTTATAAACTCACCAATGGTTGGAGACAAAGCCTATTTTAATATATCATGAATAAATAAACAATATAAAGTTTCAACCTTGAAAAATAAATAGAAAATTAAACTTACAATTATCATCTAAGGAAAGATACATTCTTTGTAAAGACTATTATCAGTTATCCCGTGGAGCAGGGAGATAATAGATCTTGTAACAGTTATACGGAAAATGAAAAACCCATTTAAATATGACTATTTTTTTCTGTTACTATTGTCTTAAGCAAAATTGTACTATGCAAAGTTTAAATAGTCAAAGAAGGCTTCCTTCAAATTTGTTGTTATAAGTGATAGAGGCTATGACTCCTTATGAAGTCAACTCAGATGAAAGGTAGGATGTTTCGATGCACTGGGGGAGGTTGTGGAAAAGTCCTGGAGAATAGTAGTGGGTAAAGTATCTTTTAAAATATTTTTCTCTCTGATATGATGCAACTTAGGTTTGCCACTAGAAGTCATTAAAGTTAGGCTCTGACCCAACCTTAGAGATGGGGCAATGGGGTACTATCTCCTACAGGTTTACATTTCAGAGATGGTTCCCTGGTTCTTTATGATGACATTCCTAGGCTCTAAACTAGCAGGATGACTTTGTAAAAGATTTATATGTCTAAGGGACAGGTAAAGGATTTACAATTACAAGTTTTCCATTATAACTATTCTAAAAAAGGAGAGTTCACTGGTACTAGAATCAGAAAGAAGCCTGTCTGAAGACTGTACTAATCAGAGGGGAATGTGAATGTCCTCTTTAAAAATCACAGTTAACAATAACAATAACAGTAATGGTTTAGGGAACAATATTAGGAAGTATTTTATTTTAAAAACTTAAACTAAAGAAGTGACTTTTCAATGATGAAAATGATGTCAATGAAAACATACAGTAGGGTCTTGTGGTGACGTATGCCTCTAATACAAGCCTCTGATGCTGTTGCATTCACAGCACTCTGGGAGACTAAGGTAGGAAGATCAGAATTTGTAACCAAGCACGGGCATTACCTAGACAGACTTTGACTCAAAAAAGCAAAACAAGCAAACTAAAAGAAATATAGATTAATTATATATACTTGCTTCCTTAAATATCACCTTTATCTGGGAGAAACTCTGCTGCTGCAGTGTGGCTAGAAGCCAAATTTTTCTGAGGCTTTTAATGTGTATTCCTATGAAAATGTTTGAAGATACAGGAAACATAAAGGAAGAGATTAGAAGTGCTTCCTCAGTTGTATTCTTAAATTCAGAGAGTGTCTTTGAAACTACTAAGGCTTACTTGATTCAGGAAACATCTCTAGGACTCTTAGACTTGTAGAATCTGGATGTTCAGACAAATTTTAGCTGCACACTGATGTTTCTCTTGTTCATCAAACTTGTGATCCTAAGTCCAGGCTACGAATTGTAACCGGAAATGCTAATAATTTTCAAAAGAACATATCACAAATTCTGTTCTCATGCATGTTTACAACTCAATATAGGTGATATGATAGGGATTCAAGTGCATTGAAGAATCAAATGATCACTTGGTGCAGTGGTGCATGTCTGTAATTCCAGGTAGTGGGGAGGATCCTAAATTTGAGACCAGCATGGGTAATTTAAGTGACTCTGTTTCAAACAAAATCACAAAATTTCTTGGGCATGTAGTTCAATTCGGTGTTAAAGCACTTGCTTAGCATGTGCAAGGCTCCCAGTTCAATCCTCAGTATGCCCCCTCCAAAAAATTCACAGCATCTGCAGAGGCTACAAATGGCTGTATATTTGTTTATGTGTTTAATATTTTAACAGCATTTTTATTGTCATCTTTTCCTTTTCTATTTAACTCATTAAATTCCCTTTCACTTTTTCTGCATACATCAACAAGTTTCATAGTAATTGCTTTTCTGTGAACATTCTTTTGCTCCTCTCCTCAAGGGAAAACATGTTGTCGTCTATTTATATATTTTTGTCTTTTCCTTCAGTTAATTTACTCTGCTCCAGCTACCATTTATTCTCAAGGTGAACTTTCTGCATTCAGAATATTTTCTCATTATTAAGAAGTGACATCAAAGTGTTCACATTCTCTAGGTTATAGAGGACACAGATTTTGTGCTATTATGATGTAAATTTATTGCATCTTATGCCAAAAGCATATAGATTCTTTGTCTCCAAAGATTATCACGATTTTGCATTTTTATTTTTATTGTTTCCTTAAAAATATTTATTACATTTTTCATATTGATATATACAAAGATATAGTGTTTTGGTCTCATACTTTGTTTCTTGTTATTTTCCTTAAGTGTTTCTAATAACAATTTAGAGTAATTATGTTAATGCACAGTTAAGAGAAAAACCATCTAGAGTCACAGGTTTGTTTCAGCCACTCTATCACCAGTATTATGAAGGTCACTGTAATGCAGATAGCATGAGACCACTTCAGTGTTAATATAGGGTCTACTTAAAGTTATATTCAGCTCATTCTTGCATGAGGCCTCATCGACTCTTTCAGCAAATGGCAGACTTAGCAATGGCCAGGTCTAAAGAAATGGAGATGGATTTAGGTAGAGAGTGCCTAGGCAGCTCAGTCTCGTTCCTCCTGTGCTGAGCCTATGAAATTGGCTGACCCTGTGCTAAGCATAAGCCTGACTAAAGGGAACCATGTAAACCTTTGATCAAAGTCACTTTTCTCTTTTTCCTGCCAAGACGTGTGACACCAGTTCCCTTCAAACTCTCAGGAAACAGTCAAGCTTAAAAAGCAGCACATGAAATGTCATTACTGTTTGCAGGTTAAAAACTCTATTGTCAAATCTCTCCTAAAGGGGAAAAACAAATAAAATAATATATATTAATAGTTTTTCTACTATTTTTCAATGGAACACACTTTATTGAGGGAAGCAATTCATGGACTGTTAAGTTAAAAATTCTTCACAGAACAATGTAAAATGTTAGAAAAAAATCTACTACTTGGTATCATAGATATAGATCTCTACCAAGAGTGTAAGAGATAACTTAAAAATATAAAAGGACTTTCTTGGAAGGAGCTTTACTGAATTGTAGTTATTTGGTAATTATGACAGTTGTAGGTCACAATTCCTCCTTTAAAATCCTTAAAATCATTTTAATGAAATAGTTCAGCAAAAGTATGACTTAAATTCAGAATGTTATTACTTGGGCTTTAAACTGTTTGGTTTGCTAAAATTTAGGAATTAAATGTGCAAACTCATTTTCATCAACTTCAGCTAGGATTTAGGCTGCTCATGGTTTTGTCATTCCAATTGCCTCTTTGCATAAGAGGAATTAGATTGCAAATCTCATATACTTGTCTCATGCATGCATTAAGCAGAGAGGCCACCTGGTTGTCTCCTACAATATATCCAGGGAAACTTTAGCATGTTCATAAACCGTTATTTATGTGATAGTGCTAGAGAGAAAGAAATTGTATTATTACTAGTTTCTTCAAGGAATCCTAATGCAGAGTAGTATATGTACTAAAAAATTAACATAGGATGAAAATATCCATTTCATATAAGATCCATCCCCAGTTCAAATGTGCATAAATTTAAAAAAATCTTAAAATAAGATACGTAAATAAAATTGCAATCCACTTGATTAGTCAGGTTACATGGAAATATATACCATAATGTTAAAAGAAAGCATCATAGGAGAAAGGAAGCTCTCACATTTGAACTAATTTTTGATGATGCTGTCATAATTGATCTGTTAGTATGTAACATTAATTGTTTTGGTACTAAATTTCTGGCTTGCTCATAAATAAAAGTTTATGATCCCTCAGGGACATGAACTCAGCAGAGAAAAGTTCATTTCCACAGCAGCTGCACAGGCAGAATGTGTCAAAATGTCAGACTGTAAAATAGGAGTAAAAATGTAAGAGAAGGAGATGGCCAGTCCTTTTAATTTTGTGGCCATTAAATGACATTTGATATGAGAGCTGACATTCAAGACTTCAAAATTACACATGACACACACAAACATCTTCATAAAATAATGGTTTGCAGCACCCTCTATCAGACAAAAAATTTTCAACTTCTTTTTCAAATAAATTTCCCTCATTCCAGGAGCCTTCTCAAATATTATTTTATTTGGCTTGTATGAAATCTTAATATTATAGCATTCCAACATATCTATGTATGTACTATATGCACATCCATGCTTTATGAATACAAAGAGTACTATTTTTTCACACTCGCTCCATGTAGCCAATTGTTGGACATTTGTGTGTGTGTGTGTGCCTGGGAAGCCTTTACAATTATTTCTTAACAGAAGAAAAACTAAGAGCATGGAGAATATTTTTCTTTCAATTCTAAATCATCATCATTTCATTAATTTTTTCAGCTAAGGTAACTTTAATTTAAAATCTTTTACTTCAAAAAATATTTTCTAGTTAAATGCTCAATAGTTACTACTCTTGTGAAATTATTAATTCATGTTCAGAAGTCTATATTTTGAACACTTTCTTATCTTAATTTTAGTATATAATATGTACTTTGTATTTCTTCATGCGAAGTGATTTTCAGTACTACCAATATATTGAAAATTGATTATATACCTGGACCCTAGGTTGGTACATTTTATTGAATATTAAACATTCTAACCTGAAGAACCCTCAGATACCTTATGGTAAAATTGTACATGGTGCTTTTATCACGGAAAATTATTATGTTACCAAAACTGTTTTCTCATGTTTATTTGACACTCCTACTTGTTCATTGTCTGTTGACTCCAAGTTTGCAATCCCTTCTTTTATCCTGTTCTATATTTATTTCTGGCTCATTATTCCCACAATTCCTGAGTTAGATCGGATCTCATCAACCTGTATCTATACTACTCAATTTTTCTCGTATTGTCTCTTGGACTGCAGTATTACCTATAGCAACCTAGTCATGTTCAGTATTTCTTGGATGATTTTATTAAGACAGAAATTTGTTAATATGAGTTCACTTTTGTAAAATTATGCCACATTCACCAAGAAATAATGTTAAGCCTCCTTAGCTTTCTCCCTGCCCTTCTTAAGACAATTTCTCCATCTTCAAAATTTAGTCTATGTTTCTGCTGCTATAAAGGACGTTTTTCTCTTTTTAACTGGAATTTTTCTCTCATGTCCAAACGTGTGGTGCTTTATTATTTCTCAGTGACATCCACTATACCAATTACAACACTCTTCAAAAATTTTTTTAACTGACTTCTTAATTATGCTTGACAGTAAATATAATTTAATTCATTTTTAATCATTATCAACTAGTGTGACTCTGTATACTTACATATCAATTGGGGGGTTAATTAATATTTAAATCATTAAAATGAATAAAAAATTGGGAGGAGAGTCTAAAATAAAGTCATTCACCAAAATAAACCAAAAAACAAAAGGTTACTAAATGATTCTAATAAAATTATTTATATATCAATAAAAATCAATGTCTTAACATTTTCTTCTACAAGTTAATAAAATCTCTGAACTTTCAAAGGAAAAAGAAAACAACATCACAACAGTCTATTCAATTTTTACCTAACTATATTTTCCTGATGAGGAACATGGAATTCTTGCAAATGTTTCAGACCAAAGTCAGTAAGACATTTCACAATATTTAGCAGTGTATTTGCCAGCCTTCTGCATCCCAATATCATATGGTTAATTCTCATGAAAAGAAGTTTCTTAAAAAATTAAATCCCCAAAGAGGTTATTGAAATATTCAAGTAAAATCAAAGTATTTTCTATTTTCTAGAGTTAATTTTAGCATCTCATGCCATCCCAAAGATAAATGAGCCAATTTTCCATAAAATCTATTATTAATCCTACCAATTACACATAGAATACCAAAATGTCTGAAATCATACATTATCTGTTTAAATTAGAGTAAGTAACTCACTCAACTAAGAGCACTTGCTTTTAACTTGAAATTTGTTACTGGAGAACTTGAACCCAAGGATTTTTCCCCGTTAGTCAAAGTCATTATTAGAGATATTTTCCATCTAAGCCACATTTTGATAGTCATGAGACATTTTTAATCTTCTTTTGGAAATAATAAAAAGTATCTAGTTTCTGTCAAAATCTCTGAAGCTTTATTCTAATAAGAGTTTTAGAAAAGAACAGAATCTTCAAGTGCATGATTAATGACAAGCCTGAGTTAGCAGCATGTATATTCTTAAATAGAATATTGTGAAGAACTGGAAGATGTCATATACTGAAAAGATATAACATTAATTCAACTTTCCCTGACCATTATCAGCATATAGTACTATCTGTTAAGTAATTAAAAGAAGGTAAAAGGCATACATTGAAAATAAAGGGACAAAATTTATAAATAAGCTTGGGAAGAGAGGAAAAAGAAGAAAATTTCCATTAGTGGTGTCTACACATATTTTTCCCTAGGTAGAAAATGTTAGTAGCTTATCCATAATTTTATTACACATTCTCCTGTCAGGACTTAATTCAGAGCAAGAGGAAATTAGAAAAGTAAGAACACTTATGAGATCATATTACACAGTTTATAAAAATGTTTTATTAAATCTGAATATTAAAATATTTCACTTTAAATATTATCTGGTTCACAATTTAGGTATGGTGGTGCAAGTCTGGAATCTCAGCACCATGTAGGCTGAGGTCAGAAAGTTGCAAGTTCAAGTCCAGTTTGGACAAGACCCTACCTCAAAATAAATAGTATCTGGAATGTAGTGGGAAATTACCAGGCTCAATCCCAGCACGACAGCAGCAAATCTATTTCATATGTCAAGGACTGTTCTTATCATTCCTTTTACCACCTTGATATTAAAGTTTAAAAAAAACCTCTCTTCTGAGAAATTCAATCTTGAAGAGATATAAAGCAAATGGAATTAATCATAAGGAGACTGGGGATAAAGGACCTAAGTTCGATCCCTGGTACCAAAAAAAAAAAAAAAAAAAAAAAAAGAAATAAACCTAAGATTTTACTCCAAATTACTGACGAGCTGTTTGTTGAAATTTAATACCTTGATACCCAATTGCATTTCTTATTTTTCCCAATTTGAAAGAGTTGTATTTTCAAATTTGTATCCTATTATTTTATGTCTTTCTTATTCTATTTTAGAAGTGAATGTAACAGAAATTAATGTATCCAAATGCCAAGACCAATTTTAAAGCAAGAAAGATGAGATGTATGAGCAGTTTATTAAGGTAAACTTAGATCATTACTTTGCATATGAATCTCTACCATTTTTCTCAAACCTCTGTTAAGATTGCTTGTGAAATTTTTAAACTGTAGTTTGTATGTATCCAATAAAATTTTATTTCTTCCAGAACATCATGGCATTCTCTACTGATTTACATTATAAAGTAATTTGACTTAATATACAGCATGCTATCATGAGAAATACAGTAGAAAGGGTTAACAAAAATCCCCAGTGTATGTAAGGATAAAAATATATCCAAGGAAAAACAGGAAGATTGCAAGTAATTAGACAGTCCAGGATTGATTTCCTTCCTGTACCAAACAATCTAGATGATTTCTAAAATCTCCACAGCAAATGTGAACAAAATTATGAGGCAGAAAAAGTGAGAAATAATTAGACAAACACATCTGTGGGGTACTGCAACACAAAGTACCTTAAAGAAGCTGAGGACTCTAATCAATGTGAAGTATTATGACCAGGAGTAAATAGAAGCTGGCTGAAGTGGAGTAGTGGATTTTACATTAGTAATTAATCATAAACATTATATATATATATTTATGTGTATATATATGTATATGTATATATATATACTCAACCAAAATGCTATAAAATTTATGTAAAAAATATAAAATAAAATGTCACTATTCTAATGAAAATAAATTATATTCATATTTATTTTTTCTATGGATGACCTAATGATATATGTTGCTTCTAGTTGACATTATTTATTGTGGAAATTCTGGGAATCACATCTTATACAGTATTAAATTTGAGGAACATAGAAGTATGATCTTGAAAATAGAGAAACAAGAAACAATAATACGCATTGACTTTCAAGTGAGTTATATAAATATTTAAATGCTATTTTAAGAAAAATGAATTTCTTTGCATTTGATTTTTAAATTTTATTATCAATAACAAAGAAGTGGAAGACAGCTAAAGTGAATATTGAAAAATATGGTCACATATAATTGTTGCATTTGTCATAATGAAGGAGTTCAGTGAATTATATATTCCTCTGTAGTACTTGTCTAACTAGTGTTCTATTCATTGAATTAATATAATGTCTTTAACTTGATAATAATGACATACTAAATCTATGCAATTTAATTTCCTTTTCTTGATTTCATATTCAACAAATGACTTCTGAGAATTTCCGTTTCTATAGCAATTGTCCTGGTGAATGGCTTTAAACAGCAGTTTCCATCAGTTAATGTTATTTTGACTAATAAAAACCATGTAATAAAAACTAATAAATAACCATGTAACTTGGCAGGAAATTTATGGAAAGGATTCGTTGTGTCTCTTGGTAGTCAAGTATTTACAGCTCCATGATTCAAAACATAATTATAGTTTCTAAGATCTTACATGTATAATCCACCAGAAAAGGTATTATATATGTGCAAAAATATTAAGTAGAAAAAAATCAAGATGTTCAGTCTTATTTATCACAATTAAAGAGTATTCATGAATATGCATACACACTAGTAAAATGCATATTTAAAAACTAAATTTTTACTCATAACTTGTCTTCTTTTCATGAAATTATTTGGATTTTATATAACGTAGTTTTATTTTAGGTATGCAGTGTTTCTTTGTATTCATGGCATCATCACTCAAGATAGGAATTATTATGGTGAAGGTTTGTGCCATTAGACTGGCTTATAGGTTAACAGATTGCAAAGAAATTGGATCTTATCCTTAAGCTGCAATGCCTGTATAACCCTGATAATTTTGAAAATGCTGTCACTGTTGTACATAACCTTAGGAAATGAATAAATGACTCCCTGGAGTCTTGGCTTCCTTTGTGCTTTTATAGTTCTGAGGGTATGGCTTTAGAAGAGTGCACAGAATATGTCAAAGACTATTGTAAAATATTTGGCAGTAAGATGACTGGGATATCCTTGATTACAGAATATTTTGCATATAAGATAAACTATTTTCAGTTCTGATTTCATCTGCAAATCATTACTATAATGGATAGACTTCTGGCTGGAACAATATCTACGTAGTGGCATAATGCCATTTTTCTTATTATTTTATATTTAGTCTGCATGGAAAAGGACATTAAATAATGAAAAAAGTTTTAGGATTCTTGTTTTTTCTTTTGGCTTATTTTAGATACTAAAGACCCTTACTATAAGAGTTAACTTACAGGCATGCTGGATAGCAGTTTCATAATTTTCGAGTGAGATATTCTTTTATATTTGTCTGCCCAATAGTAAAGATCACTCAAGTAAAAATTTCCTCTATAAAGTAGCAGTACCTATTCACTTAAATAAGATGTTTTGATTAAAATTTAAGTGAAAAGCCATACATGTATCACTGTATGATTCTCTATATGCATGAATTTGCTTCTTTTCAAAGTCTAGGAGATGTTATTGACATGAAAGGAGGTTTTCTTTGCCCGCAGAAGTTACGCTCATGAAAATATCCTGTCTGTGATATCCCCTCATTAGGGAGCTATCCTTGCAACCTCAAGATTCTAATGACAGAGAAGATTACAGTATCTGCTTCCATGTGCAGCAATTTCTGATCCAAGTAATAGATCCATGATCTGAGAACAGTCAATCAAAGTGCATCTCTTAGATTTTTCAAAGGTGTTACAGAGAGAAAGGTTTTCATTTCTGATAGAAAAGGTAGGAAGTAAGAGTCCATATCTGTCAGTGGTACATGCGTTAGGGTGGAATGGAGAATGAATCTGCTGTTCAGAGAGGGGAAGAGGTGTGCTGGAGACTGTACTGATGGTCGTAGAATGCCAGCTTGAAATGCCTGAAAATCTGGTCTGAGGTCAGATCCACAAATGCCTTTCCTCCTATTTCATTACAGGTACTGATAAAACTTTTTTTTTTTACATAGTTCAAGTGAAATTTGTTCATGTTTAACAGAAACAGATTTAACAGAAACAGGTGTAACAAAAAGGATTTGACATTGACTAAATTCTATAATTAAATAGAAATGAGTGATCACAAATATACCTCCGTTAGCCTTACTTATGTATTATTCTGAAGCTAGATAACACTTGTGATGTAAAAGTCAACCTAAAATGATGTCATCTTACCCAAATCTCTCTTTTAATTTTCTCTAATTTTTGCAAAAGATAAAAACATCTGATCAGATGGTGTGACCTTTTTAGACTCCTTTTAGTCTTGATAGATATCCAGTTTCATGTGGGGAGTGATTAGTTGGATTGGCAATGTGGTGGAAAGAATAAAAATGATATAGCTCAAAAAGCTACTTCTGCATTTGAGGCTTAGGTTCAGAATAACAATCCAAAGCTATAATGCATAACCAAATAAATAACAAATGAATTTGCAACAACTACAAAATGATAAAATTAATGTCTCTTGCAGTGCTGTAGGGTAGAATTTTATTATTGATTTATGACAAATAAAGTACATAATAATACAGAAAAATACAGGTTTCATACATAATAATACAGAAAAATACAGGTTCCGGCACAACTGATCCATGCAAAAGTTCTCTCTGTTTCACAGAATTTCATCCAGGTATAATTTCTGTAAATCAAGACCAACACTACAGAGGGTATTTCATACTTTGCTAGTCATATAACCAAATTGGGTAATTCACTAAACTAATATCCTCAGCAATATAGACAAGCTAGAACTAAACTTTAAACAGACTACTCTGAATCACTAGCTAGTACCTTTCATTCTTTTGTTGGTCAAATGTCAATATAATATTTCAACATATTTCCAAAAAAAAATACCAAGTTGATCCAATCCTACCACAAGATAATTTTTATAGCCATAAGTAAAAATATATGAAAATATCAGATGTATTAAGGAAGAAACATGAAAGAAGCTATAAATCTACATTAATTGAAGAAAGAAGATCAGACTGTACTTCATTCTATCAATAATTGGTGTTATTTTCTCTTCATTCATTTTTCTTTTTCTTTTTACTGTTTCTCTGACCAATTAATTTTGGGGGGAGATAATTTGATACAGAACATAAACAATTCAAATATTAAGTTCAATGAGTCTTAGAACATTTATAAGACTATTTCCTACACTTATCAGTTTTCAGCTTGCAACAAATTCCCTGTTCAACACCAGAAAATAACGGAGGCATTCTGTCAATAGACTTCCAAATTTTATCCACATGGATGCAGATAGTATCTACGTATTTGTGCACTTCTCCTTTCATTCAATGTAGTTCTATGATGAAAGTTCACTTTTAATACTTTTCTCCAAACTTTCATTGGAAGAATGAGATTTGTTCAATTAAGAATTTGAAAACCAGGGGCCAGGGATTTAGCTCAGTGGTTTCGCTGCCTGCTGCGCAAGTGCAAGGACCTGAGTTCAATCCCTGGTACCAAAAAAAAAAAAAAAAAAGAATTTGAAAACCTAAGGCATAAACTACTAAATTTGAAAATATTCTAAAACACAACGTAAATACTTTTAAAATCTAAAGGACTTGAATGACAAATATGCCATGAAATTATTTAAATGAAATAAATTTATTAGTATCCAGCATTATTTAAAACCATAGAAATAAGCTATAAGAAAACAAAGGAAACTATCTAGAGGCTGTTTTTTTCCAAAAAGAAATAAACTAGTGTTAATAAGAATTTGCTATATTATGTTTAAGCATTTGATTCAATTACAATTATTTTCAACTTAGCAAAAATTATTTTAAAATTGCATTATTTAAAAAATTATATATATAATCTTTTGCCACTGAAGATTGATATAGACATAATTATAAAAGTTTCAGATTATGGTTATATTTCTTAATGTTTTTATCATTTCAATTCACACTATACAATTAATTTATATAAATTCAAATTCAAATTAGGGTCAAGTAAAATTTCTTTCTCTTTGGGAGCAGTAATTCAAGTCCAAGTGTCCAGGGTGAATAAGGGTCTTCATTTTTATAACTCCATATTTTCATATTATTTTTATTAAGATTCTGAAAGATCATATGCTAACTGATGAGACACACAGACTTTGAAAGATCTAGTGCACTTGTTTTATTTTAAGGTAATAATCTTATATCTCCTGTATCTTTAGTATTTCATTGCAATTGTAGCAACTAATCTTAGCAGATAGCACCTTTACACTTCAATGTTGTCTGATTAATTTTCTAGAAGCTACTGGAATTAATAAATATATATTTATGATATAGTTAGCAATACCTGAACAGAGTCACAGAAAGCATTGTGGCCACTGGGAAATTTCTGTTGTGGAAAAGGAAGTGTTTCACAGAGAAGGGGAGCAGATTCATATCCTTGGTAAGTGTGTGATGTTAAGATTAACAATGTCAAGTGATATTCAATAATGTGTTACTCTTTAATTGTGAAATTAGCAGAGACTTGCCACCTAAGAGTTTCTCTTGAGAAGTTAAAGGCATTCCTTAGAATCTAGAGTTCCAAAATAGTAATAACAGATAGATTTTATGAGTGCACTGATTGTCTAAATTGGGAGATAAATTCCTGATGCTTCCTACTCTATCATAGCCCCAGAATCTCTCATACTGGAACTCTGGTTCTTCAAACAAGCACTTTTAAATCTTTTAAAGTTTAAGCTATAAAAATTAGGAACCAAACACATATACATTAATTGACACACAAATTCACTGTATGAACTCTAGTTTTATTAATAGCAACACTTCTTTGTATCTACAAAGATGAGAGTTTTATAATAAATGAGATCATTTTGTATATATCAATATACATGCCTACCTTACCCAGCTTTAGGTTTTAAAAAATTATTTCTAATTGTCTTTTACACTCTCTGTTTCTCTGCCTTTGTCTCTCTCTCTCTCTCTCTCTCTCTCTCTCTCTCTCTCTCTCTCTCTCTCTATATATATATATATATGTTGGAATATAATTTGCACTTAATGTTTTTAATCAATCTAGAATTTGTTTTGAGATGTAAGATCTACTTTCATTTTCTTCCAGAAAGCCAAGTGAAATAATTATCTGTTTAATTTATTAACGGAAAGTAATACTGCATTCTATGATCTTAAAATATTTTTTGTTTGTTTGTTTTGTTTTGTTTTGGTACCAGGGATCGAACTCAGGTCCTTGCACTTTCAGGGCAGGCTGCAGAACCACTGAGCTAAATCCCCAACCCCCCTTAAACTATTTTTAATAAAAGCACAAATGAAAAGTAAAAGTATAGTATCTATAATTTTTAAAGTTGTGAGTAACAGTTTTAAAAGCTTGACATTTCTAATAATAACCTGCGCACAAACAAAACAGCAATATTCCAATTTGGCAAAATTTAGGGAGGACAGATGTATTTATTGGTGACTGTAGATAATAAATGTAAGAATACATTTATATGTTTGATTAAAAGAGGGAGTATTACATTTTAGAAAGCAATCTAGCATTATATACTAAGATTAAAATATATGTGTTGTACACAAAGCTATAGAGAAACTTAAATTTCTTTATCAACGTGCCATATCTAATTGAGTACTATATAGGAGAAAAAATATTATCATATTCAATGAAGAAGATTTCAGAAGAATTCACTGTCCAACACTTCATTGCTAGTTGTGGTAAATTATCCTCATAGATTTAAGGAAATGGTAGAGTTGTACAAGCAGAATTATTTTAATACCATTTTGGAAAATAAGTGGAAGTCTATCAATACAGGAATAGTTAAATAATCTGTTGATATATTACAACATGAGCTCTCATGAAGGAATGAAGTATAAATTTAATTAGGAACAGTCACATGACATGATATTTAAAGTTTATGTGATATTATCTGAGTTTTCTAAAACAATAAGTTTCCAATTCTCTATTTGTTTATAGATATGTTTTATTATTACATGAGCTTAAAAGCTGCTATAATAGGTTAAATGAGTTCAATCAGGTTTTGAGACTGCTTGACTATGTATGAATGAAGATGATGTAAGGAAACCACGTATGATTTGATTTTATTGTAATAAAGTTTGTGTGTGTCTCTATGTGTATGTATTTCTGTGTGTGCCTTTTTAGGTAGGATCAAACAGAAGTTGTTGTTTAAACCAGAAAGTAGGGTATTAGGTGATTTTTAAAGGAAATTTTACACATTTTAAAAATTATCCATAAAAGTATACATTTACATAAAGAAAAATAAAACTGCTCTCAATAAAGGCAAGTCGATAGGTGACAATTAATAGCTGGATACATACACATACAAACACTCCTTAATCTGTTGCAACAGGTGTTCTTTTAAAAAGTTAAATTGCTTGCTAATTCTATTTCCTTTTAGCCACATGAATAATGAAACATGCTTCATTAGATTTTAGTTTCGAAAAATTCTAATAAAGATTTTAATGCATAAATTTGAACTGTAAACCCAACGTAGAATATTAAGGCATACTAGAACAAATTTGAAATTATTGAGACTAATAGAAAACAATGAAAAATTGTTTGGATAAAGATACTTTTTTTTTTTGGTACTGGGCATCGAACTCGGGACCTTGTGCTTGCGAGGCAGGTGGCAGAACCACTGAGCTAAATCCCCAGCCCCAAAGATACATTTTTACCGAGTTGTACAATGGAGAATAAAAAAAGAAAAAAAAAGAAAAAAACCTTTGAGTATTTGATTATTAAATCAGTAGCTTAATTGAAGTTCTATAAATTTTCTCATGTGTTCTCATTGCTCTGGATGCTGGCAATACTAATAAAGCTGTCACAGATGTATTTCCTAAGAATCTTCAAAAAGGCAGTATAGAAAGTAAGCACAAAACCTAATGAAACCCTCTACATTAAATATGATTATATATTTCTCTCATGCAATGCTCAATTTTATATGGCACAGTGATAAAGAAATTAAGTTTCCCTGTGGCCTTGTACAATTTATTCTTTGCTTATTTGACATTTTAACAAATAAGAAAACAGTATGTGAAAATGATTAATAGAACTTTTCAGGCACTCTATGAAACCTTTGAATATATATTGAGAGTAAATTATTGTACAAAAATTAATTAAATCAGATTAACAATAATTATAATTGGAGGCCCATGCCTATTTTCCCAAATTTAATGAAAATTTTATTAGAAGTGTCCTTTGTAACTAAGAAAAAAATCAATTTTCCTAAATAGGAATATACCGTAGAGGTAAGCCAAGTTTCAAGTATAATGAACAGCACAAATCTATCAAGTTTAAATAATTTATAACTGCTGTTTTACCAAGTTGAATCTGAATGATATACATGTTAAGAGTACCATGTATTTTGCAGGTGTCTTGTAAACAAATCTCCATTTAACAAAACATAAAAATTTATTTATGAGGATCTAAAAATTAAGAACTTGAAAAGTCCCCTTGACATGATATTCTTGGTTTTCATATTGTACATGAAATAGTGAACATTATTATTTTCATCTGACATTTAACATAATTTATATCAATATTTTAGAGAACAGCAATGTTGTATACCATAAGATAATCACAATATTAATAAATATTATTTTCATAAAATACAAAGTAAGTTCATCTTTGTTTTATTAAATTAATTAGATGAACAATTACTCTTTGTTATTAAGCAACTTTTATTTAATGGAAATTGTAAGTGATACCTTTAGCCGTATTGGAAAAGATGCTGTTAACTATCCCACTTGTCAATGAAGACGTAATTTGTACAAAGTCGCACTGTTACAATTTAAGCTGAACTTTAGTGGGAGAAAGTCTTCACTTCTACACCAACCTTTACTAGTTCACAAGGCTGCATATTTTCTAGCTTATATTTTCATATACTGTCTAATTTATATAATACAAGTTATATGACATCTAAATAATGAAAAGTTTAATGATGTGGTTAAAGATCATTACTGCAAAATATATTACTTAAAAAATAGACTTTCTATAAATTATTGAAATTATAATTATGGGTATTATTTAGTCCCTTTGGGTACAGGAAGACATTTGCTATGTGATCTTTATCTTAATTTATTTTCATTATGTCCCTGTTGCTTACAGGAAGATCTGTTTATCTGCGAGTACTGCTTGGATTGGTAGGGCATTCCATGATAGATGTAATTGTATCTTGACTGCTTTATTTCTCACTAAAGGTTAACATAGTACTTAGCTGTTGACACTCATGGTGAATTAAAATTTTAAAATAAAAGAATTATAAAGCATGAGTGGTATGGGTTGTGTGTATTACGAAGAAGGTAAAACTTCTGATAGTAAATGGCTCTACTATTGTTCAAAGAAAATAAATCAAGTTTAGGCTTGTTAAAATTTCCAAATATATAAAAAAATTTCCAAAAATATATTCTTTATCTCATCCTTTTCAGAATAGTAGTATTAGGAGATTCCAGGGAACAAAATAAACAAGTCAAATTGTTCCTTAACGGAGCTCTCACCAGAATACGCACAATAAACACTGATATTAAAACTGAGAAGTCAGGTGACAAATCTGGGCAATCCACTGTTTCCCATACTTCAGTTCACTGCAGCACAAGCCCCTTCTTATTCATATAGCAGAAAATGCAGTTAGTATGTGGAAAGACTTGCAGCAAAACTGACTTGCTATTCAGTAATAGTTATAATTGTTTATTGCCATAGCTTAATGAACATAACTAAATAAGTACAGAGAGTGAATAATGATTTGTCTTTCAAGCCTTTTTACTTTGACAGAAACACTATCTTCTTTTGAAATTCTGAAGTATAAGGTTAGATAGTATTGACTTGAGGTTTTCAAGAAGTGCCTCAGTCATGTTATCCAACAGTAACAGTTAAAATTTTCAACTGGTAAGTTGGAAATGCATGCATATATGTATATTTCTCTTCAATATTCAACATTTCTACTCACAAGTATCTTTGAAATTTAAAATGTTTTATTTTCTGACTTATTTAAAATGTTCATTCAGATGTGAAAAGTTGAAAAAATGTGAAAAACTCCAATATGCTCACTCTCTCTCTCTCATATATGTATATTACAAATTACTGTAAAGAGACAGAAATATATATATCTATATGTGAAAATGATATATAGGCAAGATATATATATATATGAAAATATATACTGAAATATATATATATATATATATATTTCTGTCTCTCTCTGTATATATATTTCTGTCTCTTTTCAGTAATTTGAGTGGAATTCTACTGTGGAATTACCTGGGATATTTTCTGATAAATTAACAACAATGACATACAGTTTGCCATCTTTCCAGTAATGTGCTGTGGCAACTCATATAGCGTTCTCTTGGATGGCTTTACTTCCCAAGTTAATTTAGAAACAGAATTTTCTGGCAGTAATGTGACTTTTCTTTGAAGCTTTATAAACAATATCATCCCCTTTACCAAAGTTTCTGTTTTCATTCTCTGGTTCACATAGTTTCACAATCATTCCCAAGTTGTTCAAATCTTCTAAATGTCTTTTTAGAGATAAATGTATGAGAAGAAGCCATTATATACATTTAGGTTTACCAAGAATTCTTGAAAACAAGCAGGGGTCATTATCTTTTGTTTTCATCATAACACTGTACAGAAGAAATACTATCATAAGTTAACTTTTCATTTGCAAACATTTTTCTACTTTCACAAACCTTTGACAAACTAGAATCTTAGTATGTAATATCAATTGTGTAAACCATTCTCCAATATAGAGTAAGCATTTATGTCCTTACAATATCTTTTTTTTTTCTTAAAAGTCAGGTTGGTAGCATTGAAATGATAGAAATAATTATATTGAATTGGTTATATATTTTTCCTGATCTATTCGTAAGCCTTTTTTATACTATATGTAGTCAAGTGTCCTACACTCTGCAGGGGAGGGGGGGTCATTAAGCTTTTCTTTTGCATTGGTAAGAAGCTGTTGGCTCCCACTGATACATAACGTAAGTTTTTCACTTTGGGAATAAGTAGTCATTACTTGAGCTGACCAGTTATGACTATCCCTCTGTAAATGGTTAACAATTTTAAGCTTCTAACTCTTCAATGGATATAAATTCACTTCAATAATTCTACCACATTGAAGATCATCCCTAGTCTTTAAATCATCCAAGGAAATCTTTTTCTAACTTTATGATCTATGTATAAGTTCTAAAACTATATTTTACCTGTACTTCAAGAATAGTCATAATCAATAAGTGAAGAAAAACCCTATCTTGTCACATTATTGCTTAGTATTCTTTAAGAAATTGACAGATTTGATGAACCAGTATTTACTGTCCATCTAAGCTTAATTTGACTTTGCTGAACAGAACAGGTCAGTCATTGTGAGAGAAACAGAACAGGAAATAAAATTTAAAACAAATCTTATATGCTATAATAAATTAACATACAAATGTAAGGAGTATTAACTACATCATGAAACTAACAGAGAAGTGATATAGTAGGATTTGGAAAATCACAGTTCTTTGGCACTGAGACAAAATGTGAACATAATGATGAAAAAATTGAGATTCTTACTCTAGGAAATTAAGAGTAACTAACAAATTTTGTTCAGTAGAAAATATGAAAAATGTGTCTTTTATAGTACATTTGAAGAATAAAGAGAAAGTTATTTAGAGTGACTGCAACACAAGAGATAATATAACACTTATACATGGTTTATATTAACATTCATTGTTTGCTTTCAAGGATAAACTTTGAAACATCAAGTATGTTTTGTGTATTTTTTTCTTTTTGATTTGGTTTTTTTTTCTGTTTTGGAAAAAAACCTACTTTACAACTGGGGAGCCATTCTAATAGTACACGGATAATAGTACCGTTCATTTAGAGATTCTTGTATGTGATAGTGGTATGCAAGCATTTAGTAAAAAATGATATTATTAATGGTGAAATATTATTAATAGTAAAATATTATTATTAATAATTTCCATGTATTGAGCACTAGCCCTGAGCTGCATTCTACTACAAACTCTTTCCATTAACAAATTTATACATCAAAAAATACAATGAGGAAATCACTGTGATTATGTTCATTTTACACATGAAATTGAAACCCAAAAGCACTGTTTAAATAACTTTCTCCAATTGATAAACTAATTAGTAAATAACTATGAGAGCCTCACCACTATATGTACTATGCTTTAAATGTTCTATTACAGTGTCATATATTTATACTTCCAATCATTGATTGCTTTCTATTTTCAAAATCAATTTTTTCATCATTTGAGACTCAAATCAAGAGCCAGCACTACTAGGACATTTTTTTGACACTATTTTATTTCATTATAGTAAATTTTTCTTCTTTTATATTTAACTATATTTATTCTTTCTTCTATACATTGTCATGAATACATTGTTTATTTATTAAATGAGTATTAGTGTATTTTGTATAAGGTTTACTGTGGTAGGTCCTTTCTTTGGTAGAATTATAATTATTCTGTGAGTTTTTGTCTTTTGTACAATGATGATGCAACTCCCATGGTTTATTGCATGCCTAGCATGCTCTTCTAAGTAAGAGGAGGTCATGTAAAATAATAAATATGCATTTAATAAATTTTATGTAACGAATTAACTCATTGAAATTCATTAGCCCAGTGAAGGAGTACAGACTTAAAGTGGCTTTGTATTGACTTGGAGTAGGTTTGCCCCATGCTCTAATAGCCTTTTATGGGACAAAAGCAAAAAGGACAGAAGAGAGTGACAACTACAGGGCTGTATATATTTCTTTAACAAAAACTGCTTCATATTGTGAGCCAATTGCTATTTTATCAGTTAAAGAAGCAAAAATTTGTTCTTGGATAAATGTCTTTGGTTGCCCTTTCACATTATAGTGAACAGTAAAGTAATACCCTGATATGAAGTCATGTCTGAAACAATTTTAAAAGAAAGGTCAAGTCATCTACCACTTTGATATCATAGTGTCAAGCATATTTAAATTAATGGAATTGAATGAATATATGTGCACATGGATAATACATGAAATGTACATTCAGATTACATGGATATATGCCTATATAATTTTACATAGCCTTGTCTATTCAAGAAACTTGAAAATTATAAAGGAAGTACATATGGGATTTGATCATTCTCTAGATGCCCACATACAAATTTCAGTTTTCTAATGTGTAAAATTTGAATGGCCTCAATATGCATCCATTTATCTTTAATAAATTTATATGTATAGCAGAGTCTTAATTATTAATACCTTGGTATAGTATTCACTAAGATTAAATTATTTGACCAAAATATTTTTGACAAACTGGTGAATCAGTCTAGTTAGTATGAATGTATATATGGTAAGATGGGAAAGAAAATGTGGGGTGCTTTGGATTAGTAGGAAGCTCATTCTGGTTGCATTAGACATTGTGATTAGAATTAATGAAGGAAAGTAGGAATATCAAAGAGTTTAAAAGTTTAGCTATTAGAAATATTAAATGCTTGAAATCTATCCACTGCTTACAATTTACCCAAGTTCTTCAATTTAAAGAAGATTAATTGGTTATTAAAAAAATAGATGTCAACTCTATTTTAGATCTGCTACAAAATACACAAAAGAACAATGGCATGTCATCTGGGATTTTATGTTCAAAGCGACCTAGTTCACCGGGCACATGAAAGTTGATACACTAAAATAAATGCTCATGCTGATGGTTAGATAACAGTGATGTCATCACAAACAAAAAAAGGCCATGAAAAATCGCCCTTAAGATGTTTCAGATTTTTATTCATTCATTTTTCATGAATTTAAACTCCTGTAATTCTTTTTAAATTCTTTTATTGGTACATTTTAGGTATACAATATGTTTACATTTAACATTGGGTGCTTGTACTTGTATATGATGTATCTTGGTTCTTATTTTTTCCCCATTACCTGTGTGTCCTTCACCCCTCCACCCTTCCCTATTTTGAACACTTCATTTCCTTTTTTTTCCTTTTCTCATAATTTTTCTTTTTTCTTCCTTCCTTTGCCCTTCTCCTCCAAACACCCCTCCCCTGTGGACATTTTCTACCTAATTCAAATTATCAATTATTCATTTTAATCATTTTAACCCTTATTTACACTTTCAGTTTCCTCACACTAGAGAAACTATTAGGTATTTACACATGTGTGTCCTATTTATTTCATTTAAGAGAATGGCCTCAATATGCATCCATTTAGCTATGAATGTCTCTTGTTTCTCATTTTTTATGGCTGAGTAGTACTCCATTTAAGAAAAAAAACTCCATATCTTCTTTATTCAGTTTCCAGTTGATGAACACTCAGGCTGTTTCCAAGCATTAACTGTTACAAACTGTGCCACTATAAACATGGGTGCACATATAAAGCTGTGGTATGATTCTTTTAATTCTTTTAGGAAGATCCTCAGCAGGGGAATAGCTGGGTCAAATGGGACCTGTAGTTCTAGTTCTTTGAGATATCTCCCTGCTGATTTCCACAGTAGTTGCATCAGCCTGCACTCCCACCAACAGTGGAGAAGGGTTCCTTTCTCCCCACATCCCCTCCAGCATTTGTTAATGGTTGATTTCTTGATAGCAGCCATTCTTTCTAGGGTGAGGTGGAATCTTAGTGTTGTTTTCATCTGCATCTCTCGAATGACCAGTGATGTTGAACATTTTTTCATGTATTTATTTACTGCTTTTACTTCTTTGGCTGGAAAATGTCTGTTTATTTCAAATTCCCATTTTGAATTGAGTCTTTGAATATGAGGGGTCTGATTTCTTTCAGTTTTTTTAATATATTCTAGATAGTAGTCCTATGTCAGAGGTACAGCTGCTAAAAATTTTATCCCACATTGTAGGAGGAAACCTCTGTTGCTTCTTGGTGGTTTCTTTTGCAGTGCAGAAGCTATTTAGTAACATGAGATCCCAGTTGTTGATTCTTTGTGCTAGTTCCCATGCTAGTGAGGTTTTGTTCATAAAGTCTTTTCCTATGCCAATGACTTCAAGAGTTCTACCTAACTTATCTTCCAGAAAGTTTAGTGCTTCTGTTTTCATATTTAGATCTTTAATCCACTTTGATCTTATTTTAGTGCATGGTGATAGGTATGGGTATAGTTTTAATATTTGGCAGGTTGAAATCCAATTTTTCCAACACCATTTATTATATAGGCTGTCTTTCCTCCAATGAGGGTGGTTGGCTCCTTTGTCAAAGATGAAGTGGGTGAGCATGTTTGGAGTTGTTTTTGCACCTTGTAATCTATTCCACTGATCCTCAGGTCTGTTCTTTTGCCAGTACCATGCTGTTTTTCTTATAGTCGCTTTGTAGTATAGTTTCAAGTTGGGGATTGTGATACCTCTTGCCATGTCTCTGTTGCTTAGAATTGATTTTGCTATTATAGGTCTCTTCTGGTTCCAAATGAATGTTTGGATTGTTTTCTCTAGTTCTGTGAAGTACCTTGTTGGATTATCAACATGCACTGCATTAAATCTATATAGTAGTATTGGAAGTATGGCCATTTTCACTACATTGGTTCTTCCTACCCAAGAACAAAGGAAGTCTTTTCATTTTATTATATCCTCTTTGATCTCTTTTTTCAGAGTGCTGTAGTTTTCAATATAGAGGTCTTTTGCTTCCTTTGATAGATTGATTCCTAGATATTTCATTTTTTGAATGGTATTGTAAAAGGAATTTTTTCCCTAATTTCTCCCTCAGTGAGTCTTTTATTTGTGTATAAGAAGGCTATTGATTTTTGAGTGTTGACCTTGTATCCAGCTACTCTACTGACTCTGTCAATTAAGTCCAGAAGTCTTTTGGCTGAGGTTTTTGTGTCTTCTACATAAAGTATCATATTGTCAGCAAATAATGACAGTTTAACTTCTTCCTTTCCTATCTTTATTCCTTTTATTTCTTTCTCTTTTCTAATTGCTGTGGTGTGGCTAAAGTTTCCAGAACTATATTGAACAGGGTTGGTGATAGTGGGCATCCTTGTCTTTTTCCTGATTTTAGCAGGAAAGTTTTCAGTTTTTGACCTTTTAGTATGATGTTGGCTGTTGGTTTTTCATAGATAGCCTTAATCAGGTTGAGATAAAGACCTTCTATTCCAAATTTCTGTAGGGTTTTTATCAAGAATGGGTGTTGGCAAGCTCCTAGGGCAGAGAAGGTGAGCCGGTCCCAGAACCCGGAAGGAAGCTCCCCACCACCATCCCAACCATCCCAAGCTCCTAGGGCAGAGAAGATGAGCCAGTCCCAGAACCCTTAAGGAAGCTCCCTCACCACCATCCCAAGCTCCTAGGGCAGAGAAACTGAGCCGGTCCTAGCACCTGGAAGGAAGCTCCCCCACCACCATCCCAACTCCTAGGGCAGAGAAGGTGAGCAGATCCCAGAACCCGGAAGGAAGCTCCCCCAGCACCATCCCAAGCTCCTAGGGCAGAGAAGCTGAGCCAGTCCCAGAACCCAGAAGGAAGCTCCCCACCGCCATCCCAAACTCCAAGGGCAGAGAAGCTGAGCCAGTCCTAGCACCCAGAGGGAAGCTCTCCCACCACTATCTCAAGCTCCTAGGGCAGAGAAAGTGAGCTGTGTGGGCTCCAGAAGCACTTGCCCCTCCCCCCATGGAAATGAGAAGACACATAAGCCTCAAAAACAGACTTCTAGATCACCTACAGAAACCCCAAAGGGAAACAAGATGGATCAATCTGATACTCAACCACCTGGACTCTCTGAACTGGCAACAAAAGAGGATCTGGGAAAAATGAAATCAGAAACAATTACTCAGATAACAGCAAAGATTTTGCTCAAGGTGCAAGGCATGATTAATAAATCTAGAGAGGACACAGATTAAAAAAATAAAGGATCTGAGGAACATGATGGAATCCCAACACAGGAAATAAATGGAATACATAAAACAGATACAAACAGATTTCCAAGAGATTAAAAACTCCATCAAAAGTCTGCACAGCAGAATGAACTAATGTGAGGATAGAATTTCACATATAGAAGATAAGATTGCAATTAGTGACCAGGAAAATAAAAATTGCTTTGAAATTGTAAGGGAATGTGAGAAATCAATCCAGCAGCTGCTAGACAATGCAAAGAAGAATAACATAAGACTGATTGGAGTCAATGAAGAAAGAGGAGAGAGTGCAGATGACATAAAAAAACTCTTCACAGAAGTGATGGCAGAAAACTTCCCAAGCAGGGGAAAAGAACTTGACATACAGATAAGTGAAGCATATAGGACTTCAACTAGCCTTGATCAAAAAAAATTTACAAATAGGCATATAATTGTTAAGATTCCAGAAATCCAACAGAAGAACAAAATTCTACAACCAGTTAGAGAAAAGAAACAAATCACATACAAAGGAAAGCCCATCAGAATCACAGCAGACTTCTCAGTGCAAACCCTCAAGGCAAGAAGAGCTTGGAGTGAAATATTTCAAGCCCTAAAGGAAAACAGCCTCCAACCCAGATTGATGTACCCTGCAAAACTATCTTTCAAAATGGATGGAGAAATAAGATACTTTCATGATAAGGAGCACCTCAGGAAGTTCATGAATATCAAACAGGCACTCCAAAAAATTTTAGAGAATACCCTAGGAAAAGACAATGAGGATCACAACCCCAGGAAACCCAGCAGAATGAATCCATTGGGCATGACAAACTAAACGCAAAGGGGGAGAATCCAAAAAAAAAGAAAAAGTCATGACAAGGCTTTTAAAACTTTTAACTTCATCTCCCTAATGAGGGTATAATTCAATCTTGTTATTGTACTGATTAGTATTTTTCTGATTCTAGAGTTCCACATCTTTCCTTGTGCTGTACTGGCTATTTATCATCTTCTTATATTTACTTTTTAATTGGGTTGTCTATTAATGAGCTGTAAGAATTCTTTAAATATTCTGGTCATAGGTTATATGCATTGTAAATATGGTCTGTTTAAGGACTACTTTTCATTTTAATGATGTCATTTAAAGTTCTAAATTTTGATGGAATCTCATTTATCAATTTTTTTCTTTTATACATTGTATTTTTTGTATCCTAAGTAGTTCTTGCTTACCCTAAATTCATATACATTTTGCCTTATAATTTCTTCTTAAAGTTTTATACTTTTAGGCTTTCATATTTAGGTTCATAGATTCCTTAAAGTTTTTTTCATATATGGAAATAAAGGGTTGAGGTTAATTTTTTATATATGGATACCAGGTGTTCTAGTGCTGTTTCCTGAAAACACTATCTCTTCCTTGGCTCCTGAATTGAGTTTATATTCTATAAAATACTAATGTTAAATAATCTTTCAAAACTCAGTGGACCATATGTGTGTGGTTCTATTTCTAGATTCTCTGTTTTATCAAATGATCTATATGTCTTTCCTTACACCAACACTGCCTTGATTACTGTAGCTTTTGATGAAGTCTTAAAATTAAGTACTGAATGTCTTAAAACACTGTTTTGTTTTGTTTTTTAACTTCTCTAGGTCCTTTGTA
Source organism: Heterocephalus glaber (assembly GCF_053883595.1). NCBI lineage: Eukaryota > Metazoa > Chordata > Mammalia > Rodentia > Bathyergidae > Heterocephalus > Heterocephalus glaber. The sequence continues at coordinate 27,363,700 of NW_028258325.1, forward strand.
TTCCTACATAACTTTTAAATTTCAATATCCAATTCTTCATTTATAGCAAGTATACACAGACCTGAATTTTTATATACACCTTGTGTTTTCTAATCCTGATAAATTCAACTACAAGTTCTAGGGGCTCCTAGAGATTTCCTAGTATTTTCTCTGTAGATGATCATTTCATCTACATATAAAGATTTTGCTTCTACCTTTCCAATCCTATCCTAATTGTGTCATTTTATTGGCGGACTATTTTGTTGGGGCCTAGGTTTCAAAGTTTAATGGACAGATAAAGAGTAAGCATGTCTGCCCTTGTTCCCCACCTTAAAGAGAAAGCATTGTATCTTCTCCATTCATATTAGGCATTTTCACTGGAAGTATGGAGTACATGTCTTTAATCTGTTGAGAAGGTTCTGTTCTACTTCTAGTCTCCTGATAGTTTTTACCATGAATAGCTCTAGAATTTAGTCCAGTTCTTTTTCTCCAACTAGTGACAGGATCATATGGCTTTTTCCTTTCCTCTGTTAAAATGATGACTTTTGGGGGTGGATCTTCCAAAGCTGAACCAACACTGCCATCCCTATAACAAAACCACTTTCTACATTCTGCCAGATCTGACTTCCAATAGTTTGTTTCGTTAAACAAATTTCTATCTATGTTCATACTTTTTTCTTCTATTATCTTTATCCAGTTTTAGGATTAGCATAATGTTGAGATCCTAAAATGAGGGGAGAAGTGTTCCTTCTTTTTTCTTCTTTAATTGTTTGATATAATATATCAGTTAAAATGTATATGAGCCTGCTGTTGTCTTATAGGTAGCTTTTCAAGCTAGGAATATACTTTCTTTGATAGGTGCTATTCAAATTTTATATTTCCTCCAGAGTTAGTTTCATTAATTTGTCTTCCAAGGTACTTCTTAGAAGTTGCCAGATTTATTTCAAAACAGATTTTTGAAATATGCTTTCTACATCCTTTTAAATTCTGTAAAATCTGTGGTAATGTCTCCTAGATCTTGATATTGTAATTTAAAAAATGTGTAATTGATATTGTGTAACAGGAAGAAAAGGTCCAAAGGTGCAGGGGAAGTGGGAGGGGTAGGGGAAAGGAAAAAAAGGAAAAGAAAATATATAAGAAAAGGAAAAAAGTGGACACAAAGTCTTTGCAAATAGGGAAGGGTGGAGGGGGTGAAGGGAGGGCAGGGGAAGGGGATAAAAGTAAGAATCAAGATACTCATGTAATGGTATAAGATCCCAATGATGAATGTAACTGTATTTTATACCAAAAATGTACCAATAAACTTAATGGGGAAAAAAAAAAGGGTGTTGGATTTTGTTGAATGCTTTTTCTGCATGTATTGAGATGATCATATGGTTTTTGTCCTTGACTCTGTTAATATAGTGCATTACATTTATTGATTTATGAATGTTGAACCATCCTTGCATCCCGGGAAAATGCTCCTGTGTATTCTGTTTGCCAGTATCTTATTGAGTATCTTTGAATCTATGTTCAGCAGGGAGATTGACCTGTAGTTCTCTTTTTTTCGTTGGTCTTTCCCTGGTTTTGGAATCAAAGTAACACTTGCTTCCAGAAATGAATTTGGAAGCTTTGTTTCCCTTTCTATTTCCTTGGTGAATTTAAAGAGTAATGGTCATACTTCTTCTTTAAATGTCTTGTAGAATTCATCAGTGAAGCCATCAGACCCTGGACTTTTTTTGTTGGTAAATTTTTTTATTACATTTTCAATTTCATTCATTGTAATTGGGGTGTTTAGAATTTCTATATCTTCTTCATTTTACTTGGGCAATTCTTACGTATCTAGAAATCTGTCCGTTTCTTCTGTGTTTTCCATTTTATTAGAGTGCAGGTTCTTGAAGTAGGTATTGATGATCATCTGGATTTCTGCTGGGTCTCTTTTGACTTTAACATTTTCATTCTTAATTGCAAGGATTTGAGCCTTTTTTTTTCCTTTTTTTGATAAATTTGGCTAAAGGTTTATCAATTTTATTTATTCTTTTGAAAAACCAATTCTTTGATTCGTTGATTTTTTTGTATCATTCTCTTAATCTCCGTTGCATTCTTTTCTGCTCTGATCTTTATAATTTCCTTTCTTGTACAAGCTTTGAGTTTGTTATGCTTTTCTTTTTCTAGGAGCTTGAGGTTCTGCATTAGGTAATTTAACTGAGTTTTCTCTTTTTTCCTAATGTGGGCATTCACTGCTATAAATTTCGCGCGTAGAACGGCTTTCATTGTGTCCCACAGATTTCTGTATGTTGTAGTGCCATTATCAATTACTTGTAGAATCTGTCTAATTTCTTCTTTAATTTCTTCTGTGACACATTGGTTGTTCAGGAGGGTGTTATTCAGTTTCCTTGTGTTTGTGGGGGTTTTGCAGTTTCTTATGTTATTGACCGCCAACTTTATTGGACTATGGTCTGATAATACACAAGGGATAACTTCAATTATTTTACACATACTTAGCCATGTCCTATGAGCTAGCATGTGGTCTATTTTGTAGAATGACCCGTGTGCAGCTGGAAAGAATGTGTATTCTGATTTTGTGGGTTGAAACACTCTGTAAACATCTATTAAGTGCATTTGTTCAATAGCTTGGTTCAGTTCTAGAATTTCTTTGTTGATTTTTTGTCTAGATGATCTGTCTATTTATGATAGTGGGGTATTGAGGGCCCCCACTATAATTGTATTAGTGCATATTTGATTTTTCATGTCCATTAATATTTGTTTTGTATAGTTGGGGGCATTCATATTTGGTGCATATATATTTAGGTTTGTCATCTCTTCCTCTTGGATTTTTCCCTTTACAAAGATGTAGTGACTGTCTTTGTCTCTCTTAATTAGTTTTGGTTTGAAATCTACTTTGTCTGCAAATAAGATTGCTACCCCTGTTTTTTTCTGGGTTCCTGTGGGTGTGGAGAACTGTTTTCCATCCTTTTACTTTCAGTCTATGAATTTCTTTTTGAGTTAGGTGTGTTTCTTGTATATAGCATATTGTTGGATTTTGCTTCTTAATCCATCCTGCCAGTCTATTTCTTTTGATTGGTGAATTGAGGCCATTAACATTGATGGTTATAATTGAAAGATATTGCCTCTTCCTTTTTGTGATGTTTTACTGTTGTTGACTCTTTTATTTCTTATTTTTGCCCCTTTCCCTTTAGTTTCTTACCTGCCTTGTG